>NC_045477.1:73310177-73425177 GCF_009650955.1 Corvus moneduloides
TGT
This sequence comes from Corvus moneduloides, assembly GCF_009650955.1. Classification (NCBI taxonomy): domain Eukaryota; kingdom Metazoa; phylum Chordata; class Aves; order Passeriformes; family Corvidae; genus Corvus; species Corvus moneduloides. The sequence continues at coordinate 73,310,181 of NC_045477.1, forward strand.
GATGCTTGAGACAAACCCCTCTCACCTTACTTTCTCAGCACTGATGATATTCCTTCTTATTGTCTTCTCCCTGATTTATTTTCCCCTAATTCTTCTTTGCTTATCCATGGGCTAACTTCATGTCATCATCTAGTATTCCAAAGGATGAAGTAAAACCTCACAATAATTCAGAAAAAGCCCTATGCAGGCAAGTATATGGCAAATTGATCATCTGTTAAATCAGTTTAAGGTTCAAAGTAATATGGGTGTCTATGCATTAACTAGAGCACAGGAAACACGCTGTTGCCTGAACTAAGAAAAGATAGGGAAGGTAAGAGCTACCTGTTTTAGAGAAGGAATTCAGACAAAACAAGCCATTCAAGGAGTAAAAAAATTAAACAGGAGGACACAGATTTTGCAGATCCATTGCTTTTATTGAGAACAGAAATGTCTAAGCCAAGGTTTCCTTGTTCTCATATTACTCACATATAAAATGCAGTATAGCAGAAGAAAAGCTGAATGATATAACTCATTTGGTAAGCACAGAGACATGAAGAAGTTATCATGAACAACAGAACAATAGAAAACAGAACAATAGAAACTACACCTTAGACTCAATCTAAGTGGTGCTCAGGCAACCTCTCACAGGTAATATCGTAAAAGTCTGTGTTGCTGGTATTTAGCTCTGGAATATTTCCTAAACATGAAGAACAGTGAATGATTCTTGTTTCTTAAAATCAACCTGGAAGCCTTTTTAAAATGTAATCTCCTGTGCATGAAATTAATAGCATGTTAACAGATAGAGGAGTTGGAAATACAGTGCATGAATTTTATTTCGGCAGTAACAGCTTTTCGTAATTTATTGCAAGTAATATTCATCCTAACTCATGTGACTGCTTGTTAGGAATGCAGTTTGTGGGTGACATTAATAATCCAAATAGCCAAACCAGTCTTTGATATGCAGGCATTCAAGCTTCTTGCTTCGCTGCACCCAGTTCAATAAGAATATTATTCATAAAGAAGCTCTGAACAATTTCCTGTTTTAAAGCACAAAAATTAGACATCTTTCAACTGTGTAGTTACTATCCATTAGTTTTTCGACTTCCTTAAATTGTGAAAAAGTTAAATGGTGACCTTTTTGCTCTTTACCGTTGGAAAAACTGTAAAATAACTAATAATAAAAACAACATATTAATAAAAATATTTGCATCTATCATGAAAAAATTCAATAATTCCAGTTCTTAAGTTATTTTCCTATATTTTAAGTGGTAGATGTCTGCAAAAGGAAGAAAATATACACTTAGTTTAAAATGAAAATAGAATGAACTTCATTTCTGGTTTCTAAAGCAAAAAAGGTTTTTCATTTGCCCCTTTTTAAATTCTTCTGTGGACCACAATATTATTTTGCTGACATCAGCAGGTTGAACAGTGATTTATGAAACACAAATGTTGCAAAATGTTGTTCATATTTACCTAAGTTTTCATGGTTGTCTGAACAAGTCTTTATTATCTTGTTTTTCTTCTTTAAATTGCTACTGAAGTTGGGGAAATTATAACTGTGAGATGACTTTTAGAATCAAACAATTCATAGTGAAATTCACCCACGTCTTTCTTCCAGCCAAAATCTTTTGCTTGTCTTACTAGCACATCTCATCCACCTGTGAAGAAGAGGAGATATAAAATAATTCATTAGATCAAATATGATTAAAATCAAAGAAATAGTCTTCAATTAGAGACATGTAGACTAACACACTATACACATGATTTCCCCATATTTTATTTTGAAGACAAAGTAGCACAGAAATGTCTCCAGTGAGAGAGGAGACATCAGCTCTCCTTGGCATCTCTTTAGATATCAGACAAGAGGCTGATACATGAAAATTATCTGCTATTTTTTTCAACCACCATATTTCTATACAACATACATATTTCTAGAAAAGTTAGTCTCCTTGTGATCCTATTTTGAAAAAATAGATATAATATCTGGGAACTTTCTTCCTCACAGATTACACTACAATCTTGATATTGTCAGGTTTTCTTCTCTTGTAAACTCTTCGCAGACTTACTGGTTTTATCTGCGTGAGATATCATAGCCAGTATTTTCACCAAATTACAGAAGATGATTTCTCAGCTCTTATAAAGTCTAGTTAAAAATAGAATTAATTTTTTAAATCACATTATTCCATTAAAAAAAAAAAGTAGTCCTCAGCAAAGAAATAATTTATTTCTTTTTAAGATTTTTTTACCCATAAAAATGTAATTTAGAAGGGAAGGAAAAAATAACTCTTAACCTAGTAAGGAAATAATCTTACAAGTCTTATTGAATATGTTTGATTACTTTAAGAGACAGAAAATGGTTTAAAGCACATGAAAACAAGAAACTGACCTTTTATGGCAACAGACAAATTGGAGTTTATCTCTGCAGAGACTGTTCTCCCTTAACCCTATTTTCAACTCTGACTTAATCAGGGATTATATCAGTTGTTTCTGCAATGAAAAGATACCTGCTTTCCACATCACAGTCACAACATGACCTAATACCATCTCATGGAACCATCCCTTAGATGTGCAGGATCCTATATTCTATTATGAAACCTTCTCAGTTCAGAAGGCTGAATTTAAAAGAGGGTTAGATGAGAAATACAAATGAGATGCAAGCCTAACAAGTTTTCAGAATACTGTTTTTCTCTGATTAGATAGATAAAAGCTTGCCTACCTGTAATGTCATACAGAGAGTATATGACCCTACCTTCACTCATGAACCAAACAGGGCTCCAGTTTTCTCTTACAGAATTCTGTAGGCTGAGATCTTGTTCCATTTTCCATACCAGCAATGCAATTTTCTAGTTTCCCTTTTAATTTGTTTTATATAAATAACCATTTGTATACAAGCAAAGGAGAAGGAGAGTTTTAGATTTTCAAATACTATGTGACTACTGAGACTTGGAAAAGTGTTGTAAAAGGCAGTCCAAAAAAAAAATAAACCCTTGATATTGCTAAATCAATGCTGTGTTTAAGTCATCTTCAGCATTTTTAAAGGCTTCCACTTACACAACTCCTCCCCTCCCAAAAAAATGGCCTTAAAGAAAAAAAATCAATATTTAGAGGCCATAGGATGACTGCCTTCAATGTTTGTGAATGATGTCATCTGGAAAAAGATACCTCAGAATGAAGCTCTTTCATTAAGGCTGCATCCAAATCTGAGATTCTGAGAAAAATGCTTCATGTGCAAAGTTTATGTATTTTTAATAGACTGATCATTAAAATTTGAAACCTGTTTCATTATTGTACTGCATGAGTATTGTATCTAAAATATTCTGAGTCTTGCTTAATTGATGATTGTCCAGTATATGGGCCAAATAAGCCTAGTTTCCTTGGCTTTGTTATTTGCCTTGCAGCTGAAAGGGAAAAAGTTATTAACGTGACTGAACTGAGGCCCTTACAAAAATCTTCCTCTTTCCATTAACTATGTGGGATTTTACTGTAAGTGCTTTTCTTTATATCCACTTAGATGACTAAATGTGGTCTAGTGCAAACCATATCAATATATTTCCCCAAAATGGATGCAGCCATGCCAAAGAGCAACTAATGTCATTCCCAACTGCAGACTGCTTATAGGTTCAATGGCATCTTGGGGGTGGGGGTAAAATTTATTTGAACTCTCTGACTTCATGTCTTTTCATGTGTCTAAACCTGGATCTATTTTGAAAAGAACCTTATTCTTTGTAGGTTCAATTGCACCTATTTCTATTCTAACAATTGAAAAAAAATTAGTTCTGTTTTTTGTAGCATTAAACATAAGCAAATTGCACCCAGGAGTTTCTGCTCTATTGTGATTAAAACTAATTTGAACTGTTACAAATAAGTGTTTTCAGTACATGGGCATGCATATCTCTCTTTCTTTTTCTGGGTTTTGTTTGAGGCCTTTCCTGCAGCACCTAGAACAAAGAAATCTATAATCTCATTCGACACTTCTATTAATGGTCACTATAGCCTCATAAGAATCGTTAGAGATTAGCATTTTGACTTAGTAAGAAACTCTCTAAGTGCTTGTACATTGCTTAAGGCACTATAGCCAGGATTCCAATTTCTGCTCCTGAGTCACTGTAATAGAAGGAATAAGTAATATCTGTTCAGGTCGCAAAGGCCCGACATACAGTTTTAACTGCTTCTGCATTTCCAAACCCTGGTTATCTACGGAAGTCATAGTGCCCAAAGTTTTTCCTGGTGTTAGCAACCTGAGCAGAGAAAAAATGTCATAACTATCATAGAGTCTGCTTTCTTTACACTATGGCTATTTTCTTGTGTAACCAGGAAATCTGGATAACTCATAAAATGTTTATATAAGTACTGAAGTTTTAGAACCTTATGGCAATTCAAGTACCAAAATCTTTGAAGTTCAGCCATCACTGTTGGGCTTAAGTCCACCGTCTGTGGATTGCTTGTGTTAATAAAGCCCAGTCATTAATTACACTGTCTATATGAGGGATTTCAAGTAAATCCACACTATATTTTCTCCATTAATGGCAGTAATTTTGAAAGCTGACTATTCAGCTGGGGGCTGGGGGAGGGGAATTCATCTGAGTGAGATAATGGAAACCCAATGGACTGGATTTAACCTATGGCAGACCGATTTCTATATTCCTATCTTCACGTTTTACATGTCTAATTTCTTCTGAATTTTCTAATACATATCTGAAGTGACTTTGGCACTAGGAGGTAGGAAACCTGATTGGTTTGAGTGCTTTGATCCTAGATGTAGGTATCAACTGATCAAACCGACAACTATTCAATATACATTTCTTCAGTTTACTTAAAATATTGAACAATATTTCAAAACCATGTTTGAGAATATGAACCCTGGAGTTGCATTTGTCCTCTATTGCCTTTAAAACTTTTCAGAAATGTGTAGAGCTAGCTGTATCTCTAAACGTCAGAGTAACTATAGTGAGATAGAGTGTCCCCAACTTGTTTATGAAGTCTTCTGAATGTAGTTTGATGGCCTAAAAGAGAGCAGCAGTAAGTGTGCAAAAAGATTTCCAAACTAGGTCTTTACCTTCTTCTTTTAGACTCAGCCTGTCCCAGGAAATTGCAAATATTTGGTGTAAGGGAAATTCTATATATATTATATATTATATATTATATATTATATATTATATATTATATATTTTGTATCATATTATATTATATTATATATTAATATATATTATATATTATATAGGAACTGAACCTCTTTAGCTAGAACATAATAATTATATGCTAGCTGTATGATTAAAAATAGCAATATAATCACTGCAGCAAATGAGGATTCTGGTGATAAGGGAACAGAAAAGTGGAAACAGTTCACCTTAGAGAATAGAGAACTTATAAACAAGGAAGTTATTTTTTAACCAACTCAAGACCTTTGATAATAGTTAAGTAGATTGTGATATGGACTGCACAGAGTGTCCACTGAAAACACTTTAGGTCTGTGGTGATTTGACCCTCTTTGCTAAGGGCAGAGAGAGGTCACTCCCCAATTACCATCACAAACAAACTGAAAGACTTAACTCAGAGAAATTTGTTCAATTTATTTACAGTCAAATCAAAGTAGGATAATGAAAAATAGAGAACAAATTGTAAAATCACCTTTCCTCCAACCCTCCCTTCTTCTTGGGTTCAGCTTCACTCCTGATTTTCTCTCCCTCCTGCCCTCAGTGGCGCAGGGGGATGGGGAGTAGGGGCTACAGTCAGTTCATCCCACATTGCCTCTGCTACTTCTTTCTCAGGAAGAGGGCTCCTCACACTCTTCCCCTGCATCACCTGTGGCATTTCTCCCATAGGTGATAGTCCTCCATGAACTCTATGAGTTCTTCCCACGGGCTACAGTTCTTCATTAATTAGTCCAGCATGGGTCCCTTGCATGGGCTGCAGTCCTTCAGGAACACACTCCTTCAGCCTGGTCCCCACAGTCTCACAAGTCCTGCCAGAAAACTTTCTACAGCATGGGCTCCTCTCCTCAGGAGGCCACAGATTTTGCCAGGAGCCCGCTTCCAGCATAGTCCTCCCATGGGTCACAGCCCACTTTGGGCATCCACCTTCTCTGGTCTGGGGTCCTGCACAGGCTGAAGGTGGATATCTGCTTCCCCACGGACCTCCATGGGCTGCATGAGACAGCTTACCTCACCGTGGTCTTCACCATGGGCTTCAGGGGAATCTCAGCTACAGGGCATGGATCACCTCCTGCTTCTCTTTATGCACTGACTTTGATGACTGCAGGGTTGTTTCTCTCTCATAATCTCCCTCCTCTTTCCTCTGACTGAAATTGCCCCTGCACAGTGACTTCTTTCCCATTTTTAATTCTGTAATGCCAGGGGCACTGCCACCATTGCTGATGGACTCATCCTTGGCTAGCAGTGAGTCCATCTTAATGCTGGTTGGCACTAGCTCTGTGGGACACAGGGGAACCTTTCTAGCAGTTCCTTACAGGACCCACCCCTGTAGTCCCCCACTACTGAAACCTTGCACACAAACCCGATGCATTGTTAATAATAACAGCATTTTTCTATGACATAACTGTGTGAATGAGCTGTAAACAGCTTCATTATTGAATTACCTATTTTGTTTTTAATTAGGCTGTTTTTAATTTTGTTCTGTTGGTTTTTTTCTCCTTTTTTGAGGGAAAAAGTGATGGCCTTGAAAATATTTTTAGACTCTCTTCAATTTCCAAGCTGGAAGAAGGATTATAAGACACAGAGCAAAATTTTTTGAATCCTGTGCTTTTAAAATGCCTATCTAGACTGCAGGATGGATTGCATTAAATAATAACACACATTTACATAAATGAAGGCACATACCTGAGGCCACAAGAATCCAGGTGTCTGAATTTGATCTTGCCTTTCATATTTTTTCCTGTTATTCTATGTCTTGCGTGTATGAATGGAAATAAATGGCTGAAATGGAGATGAAAGCTAGAATCTTAAACAAGACACAGGGATCTCATACTCTTTTAGCTCGTGCAACACTGTCGAGTCTGTTACCATGTTGATGTTCATGGTAATATTTGCAAATGGCTAATTTGTTATCTCAACTGTTTTTCTTGACAGTTGAACAATCAGACAAATAGTATGCAGTTTTTCATCCATTGACATTTTTCTTCTGGCTCCGTAAGAACTTCAGATAAAAGAATATATTTTCACTTTAACAAAAAATGACAGAAACTCCCACTATGCTTACAGGTAACGAACAGTAATATTTTTTTAAAGCAGCACATGAGCAACTGCCTTACTGAGGCTTCTGTTTCAGCCAATGCACTATAAGTAATTTCAGACCCCACCCTAGAGTAAATGTACTGTGGATTGAATCTCTAGACACAAAGCTGTTAAAAAACCCACCAAAACAAAATTTTTTTAGTCATCAAAAACTAAGAATGGTAAGAGCTTCTCCGATTTGATGCAAGCACCATAAGAGCAATATAATTGCTTAGAGACAGATAGTCCAATATTAATCTTGAACTCTGTGAAGCCAGTCCCTTTTTAACAGTTTAAGTCCAACATAAATAAGTATCACATTCTGACTTTGAAAAATAAGGCAATAAAATAAGGACTTAGACTGTATGTTTTTCTCAAAGAGGTTCTGCCTGTAAGCATAGTGAATTGTTGACTTTTCACAGTTGATAGCTACAGAAATTTCGGGTTCTTAGTATTGCCTTTTCATGATTGAAATGAAGTATCTTAAAAAAGAAGTAGGGCTTTAGTCTTTCCTTATAGGATCAGATGAAATTGCATTGGTCTCAGTTGAGATATTGTCTGATTTTCAAAAAAATCTTTTTCTTTTACTTCTCTGAGCTTTCCAGGGATTTTCAAAGCCATTTTTTTTACTTCCTTCAAAGACAAATAATGCCTGGAATCCAGAAACTCAGTGAAATATGTAAAAGTAGGCATTCCCCCATTTTTCTTCCCTAAAAATCTTGTCCTAAAAAAATGTATCTTGTATTACTTTATCTTTTCTTTCCTCTTCTTCTTCTCACTCAAGATCAGTCTATTGATCAGTCTGAGGATTCTATTGGGGTTTTTCTTCAACTTTAAAGAGAAAACATAGGAAAATAGGCCAATAGGACGTGAACATCCTCTCCCATCTTTGTCTTAATTTCTTGGTCCTAAACAAGTCTGACTACTCTTACAGCACGTATCTACATGAATAGATGTAGGCAGAATCAAGATCACCTGCCCACAACTTCGTTCTAAGCTGTCTGAACTGCTTGTATATGTGAAACTTATTAGTGCAGCTAACAAATGATGTTTCTTCCTGACTAACAGGCAGCTCTGCCCTGGGTACATGCACAGGGTTCAGGGATATGTGCACTTATCCATCTCCTTGCTTTCAACAGGTTTTGATTTCTCCCGGTTCATCCAGTAGAATTTATCTGCACTGCTTTAAAGCTGACTTCAGTTTTTAACATGAATGACCAGCCTTGTGCATATTTAGGTGTTTAAAAACTCCTTTTAGAAGCCATAATTTAAAAATTGCAAATGATTTTCATAGGAAGAGGAGTGTGTGTGGGGGGAATTATACTAGGTCTTTACACCAGCATATGGATCATTTTTCATGTCAGTGCAGTTTTTTTGAATGTGTTTGTTTAATTGTGATTGCCTGTGTTTGACACTGCAGTAAGGAAAGCTGAAATTAAAACTTCACTTAAAGGAAGTTCAAGCAGAAATTGATTTTTTTTTCTTTAATTAACCCCTTCCTGAGCAAAATGTGGCCTTTTCAAATCAAACACAACAGGATTTGAAGAGAATCAAAAGACAGCAAATGTTGCCTTTGCATGACTATAATTTTTCATGGCTAGAATTTTCCAAACTGTTGGTGCCCACTTGAACTTGCCTGGGAAGGATGAAGTAGATTAATTTGCTATCTGCTTCTTTACAGAGTATTTAGCTTTATGCTGTTCACTAAACAGGGCAATTACAACACCAATCTTTACAAGAAGCACATGATGTAGGTCTATTTAGAAAATGCTTGTTTCAACATTAATATTTAACATAAATATTAATGATCTCCAGTGAATAGATTTTTTTTTTTATTTTCCCTTTTAAATCTTGCCAATAATTTTCAACATGTATATCAAGAGGACTTTAATGCACCTGTAATATTTAAAGCCCAGAAGATATTGCAAAACTCATTTATTCTTGCTTTAAATATCTAGCTATTAGGCATAATAAATTAAATGTAGAAATTAAACAGTAAATTGACAGTTTTAATCATCTAGGTACAAATGGAGAACAGTTTGCTGGAGTCCTTGCATGTCGGCATGTATTTCTTCTATATGACACATCCCCTGAAGGGCCTCTGGGAAATTCCATCTTGCTGTGTTACAAATGAAATGTCCTCTTGTAGTGTACTGCACCATACTTCAGCAGCAGGCATCTTCCCAATGTCCTTCAAAATATAAAGAACTGCAGCAATGATGCGCCCGAGGGGAATCCTGGGAAGCTCTTGTTAAAATTCCATCACCAAATTAAGTGGAAGCTTGGAGTGATTTTCCATCTTCTGATGAAAATTGCAGGTTCATGCAGAATGTGAAACCATGTCTTTCTGAGATAAATTATTTGTAGAGTTTTAATACAATTACCTTGGAAGAGCAAATATTTTGCCTGTTGGATAGGACTGCACTGCACCAAAAGGCAGGTTAAAATACCTGTCTACAGGCTTTCTCACATTGCCTTAATATTCTTGATACTGTAGCTGTAGGATATCATATATTTTTTGTAATATCACTGAATTTTTTTTTTTTTTTTAAATCAGCTCTTTGATAATTATGGTCAATAAAATAAATTTCATTGAAATTGATAAACTAGTTTGTGCATTCTTGTAATGCCTTTGAACTACTAGCACACGTATTTTAATTAAAAAAAAACCAACAGCAAAAGAATTAGTTCTATAGCAACATAAGATAGACATCTTATGTTGCCAGTTGTTACAGGGGAATGGAGTACATAAGATTTCGTTATGTCTTTTTAATGAAAAATACAGTAGCTAATTGTTTTAGGATTAGGGATTCTTTTGTGAGAAGGACAATAATGGTGACTATTTTTTCCTGGTCTGTATTGCGCTTAAATTTAAATTTATCTTGTAGAATATCATATATTCCATCAGGTTAATGCAGACCGATGATTATAAAATACACTTATTGAAACATCTTTTTTGTATTTTGTGGGGAAAAAAGGAAAAAAATAAAAAGAAAATAATAATTAATTTTCAGAGTTATAAGGAAAAGAAAACATTTTTGAAGAGTTTTGTATAGCTATAACCATAAGGAAAAAAATTTTACATAACAATGGAAAAATTACATCTACCCTATTTAATGAAATCACTGTGTTTGGAAGTAATCTCTGGAAATTATCTGACATAACCTCACTGCTCAGAGCAGGGTCAACATATATGCAGTTTGGTCTTGAATATACACGACATCTTTGTAGCACCCTTCCTCATCAGATATTTAAACAAATACTATCCATCAGTCCCTCTGTCCTCAGAGCCTTCTCCAGGCCTAATAGACCACTTTCCTCCTTTCCTGATACAAAAAAAAATCTTTCAAGCTCTTGTTCATCCTTATGGCCCTTTCCTGGATGCACCATAGCATGTCCATGTTTTGCTTCTGCTGGTGAGGACAGAATTAGACCCCATATTCCAACTATGTCCCACCAGGGCTGAGTAGAGGGGAAGGATCATCTCTGTCAGCCAGCTGGCAATGCTTTCACAATCCAGCCCAGAAGGCTGTTGGAACTCTTTTTTTCAGGGACGCATTGGTGTCTCATGGGCATCTTGGCGTCCACCTGGAGATGTGGGCCTTCCCTGCAAAACTGCTTCCCATACGGTTTGTCTCCAGCCTGTATTGGTGCACAAGGTTATTTTCTAATGGCAGGGCTATGCATTTCCCACTGTTGAACTTAATGAGATTCCTATTGGTCCATTCCTTGACTCTGTCCAGGGCCCTCTGCATGGCAACCTGCCTGTCTGGTATATCAGTCACTGCTCTGAGATTTGTGCTGCCTGGAAACTTGCTGAAAGTGTACTTTGGCACCCTGCCATCTAGGTCATTAATGAAGGTGTTCAACATTGCTGAGCACAGTACTGGTCCTTGCAAAACACCAGCAGTGACTGGCCTCCAGATGGAGTTCATGCCACTGATTACAATGGTCAGAGCCCAGAAGTTCCGGCAGTTTTCGGTGCACCTCACTGTCCACTTATTGGAATTTTATGTGAGACAATGTCAAAAGCCTTGCTCAATTGAGAAAAACAGGCAGGACTCCCCACATACTGGTTTCACTTGCAACTGAGTTAATTTTCTTCACAACAGTCCTCATGGTGCTATATTCTTTAACTAAAGCTTAACTGATGCTTTAGCTATTGCTATGCATTTTTTCACAGTGTCAAGGACTTCTCTGTTTCTCATCCTGCTCCCTCAGCAAGTAGACTGGGGGTGCACAGGAAATTGAGAGAGATGACACAAATTGACCAAAGAGATATTTCATACCATAAGATGTTGTGCTCAGCAATAACACTGGGAAGGTACTGGCAGAAGGGGAGTTTTTTTTAAATTGCCATTGCTCAGCAACTGGCTGGACACTGGTCTGCTAGCTGTGAGCAACAGCTTCTACATCACTTACTGAGGTTTTGTTTTGTTATGTTTTTCTTTCACTGGTGAGTTTTCTCTTTGTCCTTTCAGTTCTCTCAGCCCTCTGACTGCAGGGCAGGGGTGTGCATGTAAGACAGGGGCTGTGTGGTGCTTCGTTGGCTGCAGGGTTTAACCCATCCCCCCCCCTTCCCCCCCCCCCCATTCACTGAGCAAGTCATTCTGCTGTAGGGAGCAACCAGTTTGGTCAAGTATGATTTCCCCTTTGCCAGTCCATGTTGACTACTCCCAATTAATGTCTTGGTTTTAGTGTCCTTGGAAGTTTTCTCAGGATTATTTACTCCATAATCTTCGCAGGGATTCAGGTGGGGTTGATCGGTCTGTAATTCCCTGGATTGTCTTTAATTTCAGATCTTGAGATGCAGCTGCTGATTTCTCACCAATATTAAAGAAAGAAATAGAAAAGAAATAACTTAGGTTTGATCCCAGTAACAAACTAATCCAAATTTACTCTTTCCATAGTCCCTTTGGACAGCTTAGTTTTGGAAAATTATTTTGATCCTTCTTGCTATAAGAAAAGTCTTTGTGTTAAATGGATAAGGAAAACAAACAAACATACAAAAAGGAAAAAAACCCCAACATCTCCCTCCCCCTAAAAGATACAGAAATTTGATTTTTTTAGAATTTCCTGATCAGCTGAGGACTTCTTGGTCACTGAAACAGATGACTCCACAGAAATATGGGATAGATCATCACAGAAGGTTTCACCCTACATTTGACTGAGGGGACAGCTAGAAGTGAGAAGTGATGAGCCTGTAATATGGACAATCAGGCACTGTGACATCATTGTGGGGTTGCTTAAATGCAAGTGGAAGTGAAGGCTACAATTGGTGTCATCAGGTTTAAGAGACAATGACTTTGCTGTATTACCATAGCACAAAGAGTCACAGAAAGACAGGGCTGGAAGAATTCTAATGAGACTACTTATCCCAAAGATGAGCAAGGGAGGATAAAATACAGTTATAGTAATCCTGCTGATTTTCCCTTACACATTTTAAAAGACTTCTACTGAAGCCTGTTCTGTAGAAATAAAAGAATTCTTCATCACAGCCTTTAGCAGATCTATTTGAAGTGGGGGTACATTAGTTTGCCTGTAATAAAATAGTAGTCCTAAGTACTAGGAATATTAGAAATGATGTGATAAACTATCTCCTTGACTAAAGACACTGTTGAAATATCTTTTATACATAGTTAAAAGAACTACAAAAAGAAATCCAGCTGATGTCAATCAATAGACTCCTGTTGACTGCAATAGAACTAAGTCTATTGAGAGAAACTGATGCCCTGGCTCCAAATTTTGTAGCTCAAACTCACCATAAAACAGAGAGGAGAAGGTTAAGGAGGCAAACAACCCAAAAAACTAAATTGATCTGTAAATGTGGAGTATTTATCACCATAAATTAATTTGTCAGCACATGCTGGCTTTTATAAAGTAATTTCAAGAATCTCATTTAACAGTGAAGGAACTGAAGTGTCAGACAATTGCAGTTTGTATGTTTTACCCTTCAGCATCCCCTCTATAAATGACTAAAAATAGTTTTTTTAATGGAAAGTCTGAAAAATCCCTGAAACAACAGCAGAAAAAATTCAGCTGCAGTAAGACAGCATAAAGCAAATTTACTGGAATAATATGTAGGCAGTTCATCATCACAAGTGTAGTAACATTTTAAGTAATGGGATGTCTGCTCCCTGGGAACACTGCAATTAGAATGAGTTCACAACAAATGTGTTCATTAAACTGAATCTGCTCGCAACAAAAATGTAAAAAGAGCCATCAGAGAGATTACTTCTTGTCGTTTCCTTTGCTTATCTTTTCCTCTTCTTCCCCCTCTTATCTTCTGTATTTGAAAGGGAGATATTTTTCTTTTATAGACACCCACTTTAGATGCTAAGTCACGGTCATTTTATTGATTTTTCCTACAAAAACTTCATATGCAAATTTGTGTTTCTTCTATTAAGGTTCATTTTGCTTATTTATTGGACTAGATTGTAAGAAAAAGCATACAAGTTAACTGTAAGTATCTCATGTTTGGTTTTTGTGGTAGCTGCCTTTTAGTTAGCTATATGAGTGATGTTGTCTTCTAGTTGCATAATAGAATTTTATTATGTTGAGAATAAAAAATGTGTCACAGGCATTTAAAATGTTTAGAAGATCTGATTAATCTAATAGGGAAGCAGATGAGCTCTCCTTTCCTTCTCTTTCTCTCCCTCTCCCTTCCTCTGCTATATTTCCTCACTCACTTGTGGCTTTTATTATGGCTATTTATCTAGATCTAGCAGAGCTGAAGGGGAATAAAGAGGAAGAAGTGCCTTCCTATGTAGTTAATAGTTACTCTATGACATGAATGGTTGTTTCAGGTTACAGAAAGAGAAATGAAGATAATACATTTTCTAGTAATTGAACTTAGTTGAACTGGTTCTGTTTTCACTGATAAATGATGTAAATCAGGGGTTGATCTGGTCGCACATACAAAACCAGTGAGGGTGTACTGAAGATCAGGGTCAGATGCTATCAAACTAAAAAAACATAAATTTAAGTGGTTTCTTCACAGTTGTAAAGGAAACTGGCTATTTGTTATAGGTCTGTGGAAGTTGTAATTATTTAATATTAATAGTCAAGTCTTTGGACTAATTAATTGTTAATTTTTTTTTTTTTTTTACTTTAAAATAAATGAAGCCACAGTCTAAAAAGAAATATGAAGTACTAAGTTTCTGAAAAATAATGCTGGAAAATAGAGTTACTACATCAAAAGATTAAAAAGTGACTGATACTGTACTCACTGATTTTGACAGAATCCAGATGCCTGCATTTGACCTTCTGAGCAATGTTTGCGTATGTAACTTTCAGCAACCCTTTCTTCCAAAATAATAAATATGTCATAATTTCTGTTGTCAGGAAAGGGAAAAAAATAAATTCATAATAGGGGCTAGAGCTTATAAAGACTACTTCACTTTAAGCAAATACTAAATGAAGATGGTGTCTTGAAGTTCTACATTTCTGTCTTGAAGAAAAAAGATTTTTCTCAGCGACTTCACAACATGTAATATTTTTGCTTAACTTGAACAGTCACTGAGCCACTGTAGTTCTGTCACTCCCTGAGCTCAAAGAAGCTTCACAGTCAGCATAAAAGTCAGTGTACAGCCAGAAACTGAGTATCTTCATAATACACACACTCCAAGGTCACCTAGTCACACAATGCAGACATTGCTTATGGACTTCTATTTTTCCTGCATGGTGGGTTAACTAGAGGAGATGAAAAAGTACCGGGGGATGGGTCAATGGGAATTTGAATAGATCTAAGGCAGACAGTCTTAGGGACCTACCTGTACTTTTTAACTGTGTTTTAGCTTCTAGGACATCCAAATAGGGCAGGTAGGACCTCTGAGTATGCTCCGAGCTTTTATTTACAAGTTAAGTTGTTCTTGATCACACCCTTGAGTCTGTTGATTATCCTTAAGAGAGAACTTTCTCTGCATCCCAAGTGGATGGATGCTATTTCATACACCCTTGAGCCTATAAGTTTAAAGATCTTAGTGCTAAGTGTTGTCTGATGATTCAAGGCTGGTTTCATCCTCAGAAACTCAGGTTTTTTGAATCTTTATTCTAAAAAAACATTCCTACATGTACTGTAGGAAAGACTTGGGGACCTCATGTGTTTCTGGGTTCCACTTCTGCGACAAATCACTTTAAAGTGAGAATTTGATGTAACTTACAGGAAGACCTCCTCCTTTATGGGATACAGAGGTGTAACTGAACTTTGGATAGTGCACCATGAAACCTGGTGGAGTCCTTAGTCAGGCTTACAGTCTTCATATAACAAGAAAAAAGCTGAGTATCTTTGAGTGATCTCTAAGTCAAACAGTGCACTGCACATATTGAAATAAGAAACACTGAGCCCTGATGGAAGTCTCAAATCCTTTCCCTGGCTGTGCCATGAGTTTTTGTGAAGAATTGCTAGCCATTTCTGATTTATGTGAGACTCTATACTTGAAGGCAGGTAATGAAATGTAGCTTTGGGGTTTTTTTTCTCCCAAATAATTTTCTAGAGTTTAGACTAAAGTTTTGATTTCTTCTCTGACTGCAAGGCTTCACCACCTCCTGCTGTGCTAAAAGAGGCACTAACCTCCAAATGGAGCCTGCATTTTCTGAGAGGGCATGTGAAAGTTATACCAGTAGGAAGGAAGAAGCCTACAATTTCTTGGCTCTGATCACAACACCTGTCCAACAAGGTTGATTTCTGAATTTTGTAATTCGCTCCAAGGCTTGTTACCTTACATAACACAATATATTGTGTTTTAATGATCTAATTATTAACAGAATAAAGCCTTTCGCTTATAACAGATACTTAGTCAAAACTTTCAACCTTATGTTAATCCTTCTGAGTACACTGAAGAAGAACTTTAGGTTAAAAAAATAATTCTATTGTTTGCTAAGCTACAAATGGAATATTAAAAATAAAAAAAAAGGTTAGCACTCACCAGGGCAGATAGATAAATCATATTTGTAACTGTGTGTGTGTGTATATATGTGTGTGTGTGAGTATGAGGGGTTATATGTGCATATCTTAAGAAAAAAGTAAGTTTTTTACGTAAAAGTACTTAGAGTTTTGTGAACAGCTGCAATAAATAATAAGGAACACTTATAAAATTATCTCTAGATATCTAGCCCTTTATAGGCTTTCTCTATCAATGGTTTTGGTTCTACTAAATTTAAAATAAAGTAATCTAAAGTCTGCCCACTCCATCTTACAAGAAACAAAAGCAGAAATGCAGCCAATTACATCTCTCATTATTTAATATGTCATTATGCAATTTTCTCTTCTGGTGTTCAGATCTCTAATAAAGTTGTTTGACTTCTCCTGTGTGGCTTTGCACAATTAAATGTTTCTAATTATGGGCCAGATACCTGATCCTTCACATCGGATCAAAGTGAGATAGATAGATACTCTTTAGTTCTGAGTACTACTTACAGTTCATTACACTTTTAATGAAAATTTTAATTCTAAATGTTCCAGTTGCTCAAAATAAGACATAATTTAAAGTAAAATATATCTCAGAGATGGTTCAAATAATGAATATTTTCATGTTAGAGACTTTCCTATTACAAAGAAAGCAGAAATGTTGGACCTCTGCTGGCAGCAGTCAGAGTTAGCTTATCAAAAAGTGGAAATGATTTCAAGTGAGTTAGTAATTCTCCAGTACTCACTCAGAAGATCTTCACTCATTTATTAGTGATTCAAGATTTGCAGAAGTACACTTCAGTTCTCTTTGCAACAAGTGTTTGAGAAAATTTTTGTCTTGCATTGTTGCTTTGATAGAGTATCATGCTCAAGGTGATGATTAATAGTCTGGATTTTCCTCTCAAGATAAATAAGTAGTAAGTGTCACAAAGTCATTGAATTACAGTGAAATAAACTTGTAAGATGTGAATAGGACACAATAGTGCTTCTGGAACTACTTTTCACTGTCGTGAGGAATGTAAGAATCCTTTTATCCTCCCAAAATAGGTTTTACTTGTTTGAACAGATAGATGCCACCTAAGAAAAACAAAGCTTTCTTTTTACATTTGAGAACAAGGAAAAAGAATCTGCATTTGTTTAGCTTTTTTTATGTTCTACAAGTAGTACTCTTTAGGAGCAGAAGATGTTTTGCATTAAGTAACATGTTTTAAAAGATTCCAATAAACAAAACCAAATACAAAAACCACAACCCTGAATATATTCTGTTTGAAGATTATATATACTAAACAAAGTTCAGCCTACCTTTCCAAAATTTGACGACAGAAAGATATTAATCTTCATTTATATTTCATTTAATCATTAATGGTGACCTATTACAGGTCATCATTTCCTTTCCTAGATATTTAGCTCTGACTTTATCTTGAGTACTCCCTAATAATATGACTATCAAAATTCCATAAAATCTTTACCAAAGTCAGAGGGAAAGTAAACATAAAATTTAAGAAAATTCTTCAAAATGCCCAAGTTGAGGCAAAGACTAATTTCTTGTTCTTTTAGGTAGCTGGCTACATTTCAAATCTCGGAATACGGTTCCCAGTATAATTTCTGTGGGTTATCTGCCTCTCTGTGATGTTTGAAAAGGAAATCAGAGTGATCAAACTTCACTTGAAATGTATTTCCCCTGCAAAGAGTAGGAATAGAATCTTATAAAAAAAAAAAAAAGAGCAAACCACTAAAAAACCCAAACAAAAAACCCCAAACAAAGAACAGAACTGTAAATCTACCAATCTCTTGACTACAAGAATTTTAAAAAAAGCCTGACTAGCCAGCTACAGTGAGCCTTTAGAAGGCTGCGTATGGAGACCTGAGTTTTGACGAGGTGTGTAACCTCTTGGGATCCCTGACTGCGTGATTAATGCTAAATTTTTTAATATAAGAAAAAATTACGGAATCTCATCTTGATGTCTTAACATATTGTGTCGGTTTTGCACAGCCTGGACTTTTGGTAGCAGCGTGGGCCACAGCAGTGGCTCCTGTGAGAAGCTGCTGGAAGCTTCCACCCTGTCCGGCAGAGCCAATCCCTGATGGCTCTGAAGATGGACATGCTGCTGGCCAAAACTGGGCCCATTAGAGAGGTTGGTAACACCTCTGTGATGACATATTTAGGAAGAAAATCAAAACAAAGTGGGGCACGCATAATTTTGCTTCTAGTCAGAGAAGAGGAGGAGATGAGAACATGTGAGGGAAAACAACACAGTGACACCAAGGTCACTGGAGAAGGAGGAGGAGGAGGTGCTCCAGGTGCCGGAGCTGAGATGCCTCTGCAGGCCTTGGTACAGACAATGGTGAAGCAGCTGTGCCCCTGCAGGCCATGGGGATCCACGGGGGATGCAGAGATCCACCCACAGCCCGTGGGGGAGGTGCCTGTGCCAGAGCAGGTGGATGCCTGGAGGAGGCTGTGATCCAGTCGGAGACCCGGTGGAGAGAGGGGGCCCTGCTTCCAGGCTGGAGCAGCCTGTCCTTGGAGGACTGCACCCCGTGGAGAGAGAGACCCGCACTACAGAATTTTTAGGAGGACTGTGCGCCCGTGGGAGGGACACACATTGCAGGAGGTGCAGTAGGACTGCTGCTTGTGAGAGTGGACCCACACTGGAGAAGTTCACGGAGAACTGGCTCCCGTGGGAGGGACCTCACAATCTCACAGGGGAAGGACTCCTCTCCTGGAGCAGTGGAAGAAGATCTCGGGCGAATAACTGTGCCCTGTCTCCCTGCGCTGTCAGTGGGAAGGAGGGAGAGGCTGGGAGGAAAAAAAGGTGTTTTAAGGGCTTGTTTTACTTTATCCTCCTCTGATTCTGTTAGTAATAAATTCACTTTGCAACTTTAAGTTGAGCCTATTTTGCCCTTGAAGTGCTTTTTTTTTCTTCTAATCCTTATATCAACTCATGGATCCTTCATTAATTTTTTTTCTCTCCTCTGCCCAGCTGCGGCAGGGGAGGGTGAGTGAGCAACTCTCGTGGGTGCCTGACATTGAGCCCTTGTCAAACCACAACACATATCCTGCCTGGCTTCCCGTTGGCCATCTACAAGATCAACATCTCCTGTAGGTCCTGCTTTGTCAGGCTCATGTGGCTCTCTTAGGTACCTAGGTTATCTCAAATGGCCTAGGTAGATGCTTAAATGTAGCAAATTAATTGAGTCCTTGAACTTTATTATTACAGGCTCTTAGGTCTTGATCTTTGCTGTGAATACCTACTGTAAAAACACCTGAAAGTACATCTTTCAGGCTGAACAAACTGTAACCCAGGGCTGTTAAAATGTACTTCTTACTGGAGTGTTGTACCTTTTTGGAGAGAAAGCTGAAGTTCAGCTGGATGCTTCCAAATGGCTTTCATGCATGACCAGGAAGAAAGAAAAGAACAAATGTAACAATATATTTCAAACGTTGTAATTTTTTGAATATTTTCTGAAAATTTGTTTCTCAATCAGCACTTTTCCAAAAGAAAGACATTTTCTGTTCCACTAAGATACACAGCTAGTTATGGAAGGAAGGAAAGAACTAATCCATGCCTTAAACCTGAGCTATTTTTACCTCTAAAAAAAGAGTAGAGAGACTGTTTAGAACTGTACAAGCCAATCAAACAGATCAATGACTCACTTCAGGAGAAAAACCTTGCAAGGGGTGTGACTATAACATAACCTGGACTGTGTAAAAAATATTATATTTATGTAGTATACTTTAAAAATATTTCAGCATAGTTTGTTTTGAATAACAAACAACTCGATTATCTTTCCAGTACTTAGAAACTTCCTACCATATAGAAATAATTTTAAACAAATATTTGCAAAATAAAACCTCCAGAAACTCTTACCTCTTGAGTTTTGTTTAGAAACTATAAGCAACGTATATATTATTAGATAAACATTTTAATGGATCTTATTAGCATAAAAAAATGTTTTATTCATGACTGAATGTGCGGGACTGTAAAAACCAAACATGACCTCATTGATTTTCGGAATGGAGGTAGCACAGCTCTTCTGCAGGGTGCATTTAAAACATAAATGATTCATATGTCCGTTTTCCAGCATAACTGTGAAAAGGTTCTACACTTCAGTGCCTTTATTGGAACCTTAGGTAATTTTATCTTCCTGTATGAATATACTTGCACATTTATCTGACTTACTGCAGGATCTGCTTCTTATCAGCCTTCTGCCCCATCTGGCTCAAAACCCAGCTTGTTGCTAAGCAAAGGTCAGTTTGTCGTGGTCATCTTCCAGCAGAACTGCTCACCCCCTCTGCACCTGGGCTGTTCTTATGCAGACTAGAGGGTTGGCCACCACACACCCAAACCTCTCCTCCCCCTCGGTTGGGGGTGCAAAAATGGCCTCAGCAGAGCACAATCACATTTCAACATGTTCCCAGAGAGAATTTGGGGGATTTGTCTGCCATAGTGCCCTGTAGGCTCTTCCTTGACCATGTCCATGTACTGGGTGTAACCCCAGACACAATTTTTTGACTTTTTGATCTCTTCCCTTCACGCCACCCCAGCAGACCTGTCCATTGCTTTCTTGCAGCACTGCTGGTTGTAATCTTCTCCCCAGCCATCCTATCTTAAAGCCCTTCTAATGAAGTCAACAATGTTTTCTGAAATTAAAAGAAGAAAATTTTAAAATAGAAGTTTATTTCCTCTGTTTTTCCCTGTAACACTATTTTTATTTCGTTGCAGATGCTGAAAAACGAGCTTGATCATTTATTCTACCCTTGTAACTCTAGAAAGTTCACCAGTAGATCATATTTTAAATTACCTCTTTCTCTGAAAGTATCCTTCACTTTTACTGGGTATGGCTGGAACAGAATTAATTTTCTTTAGAGTAGGCTGTGTATGGCACTGTTTTAGTTCTGTGCTGAAAACAGTGTCGATATTACTGGGATGTTTTCATGATGCAGTGAGGGATAGAGGGAAGTAGCTAAACATACAGTCTACTCAATGATTTTGTGGGAGGAGGTATTTTCCTTAACTTCACAAGTTGTCTGTATATAGACCCTTTGCAAAATTTCTGTATTCTTTCTTCCACTAGGATGAGAACATGAGGATATCTATTTCTCTCAAATGTTTTCCTTCATTCCATATTATATCTGTTTTAAAAAGACTAGATGTGGAGTACAGAGATTGGCTAAGATTATCCATAACATATCCATAATTCAGAAGTTCATGATACCTGAAAATAGACAGAAAGTGTAAGTTTCATTGGGAAGTATGAATCGCTTATTTTCTAGAACAGTTTCCACATGTCAGAATAGAGTATGCCACTGGCAAAACTGACTGCCAAAGACTAGAGCCAGAAGGGTGCCCATGTTTCCTCTTGGGGGAAGACTTACCAGGGTGACAGTCAGTACTATTTATCCCATCTATAGTGAGAGGAGAGAGGATACCAGCTTTCTGGTTCCAGACCACAAAGATATTGCAGTGTATAATAACAAACATGAGTCATAAAATCTCTGCAGTGACATATTCGATATCCCTATTTCCTTTATATGCATTTTCCTTAACGCATATACTGACTTCTTTTTTTAAAGAATTGTGCTATGCATTCCTTATACAGGTGTGAAAAGAACTGGATTCCATAGAACTCAAAAGGAAGTTTATTGTAATTATATGAAAGCATGTGACTTTTAACAGAAAGTTAATACTGGTTCTTTAACTACATCTGTTTTCAGGCATGTATAAAGAACTTATTTTTTCATATTAAGCAGCACAGGGCTTTCCTGGGACAGAAAGTATGGGAAGGGATCAAAGATATTTTCATATTCAAACCAAACTTTGAAATTGATACTTGCCATATATTTCAGATTTCACGTATCTAGATTTCAGATGACAAGCAAATACAGCAACAGACTGAGAAACATAGGCGCAAAAAATTGCTTGATATGAATAATCAGAGATAATGAGCTTGTGTTGCTTCAGATGTGCCTGTTCATGCTGTGCATTTGTGCTGATGGAAGTGAAATAAAAAATTAAGTGCTGGACAGCTCATTGCCTTCCCCAAGGCTAGAAATAGCTACATTTTAGTAAAAGAAATATGCCACCTGGGTAATAATTTAAATATATGGACATAAAGTTTCTGACTTCTTTGAGGTGTTATCAAAGTCAAATCCATCGTTTTGACAGTACATCATGTATGGTAGCCACAGACCTCAGTCCTTTTGTAATTAGCAAGTTTATGAGGAAGTAATGGTCCATTATTCTCTTCTGAACAGCTAGAAATTTGTCCTGTCTTTAGAAAGGGTGACTTTTGAGTTCACAAGTATATTGGTAGGTATGTCTTGAAGTAAGCTGTTCTGAAATCAAACAAGGTGATAGTAACAGCAGAACAAAACACAACAAAGTGCAATTTACAATCTTTACAATAATTCAGATTTTTAAATCTTTTTTTAAATCATGAAACTTTTCAGTCAATTTAGTTTCTTAAGGTAAATTAACTTTGTCTTTCAAGTTTTCTTTTTCTCTTTTGTTTTCTATTGTAGAAACTGAAAAAAGAAACACATTTAATTTCAGTGATTTTACATATCTACAAAGTGCTCTTGAGAAAATATACTAACACAAAACTACAAGTTTTTTTTAATGTGGTGAAGAAATACCTGATGTTTTGACATTAAAACACATGAACTGAAACTGGAAATATGGATATGTTTTAAAAGCAGCTTGGTTTAAATTCAAAATTAACCCACCCAAAGACAGATTGTAGACTGTAGACAGAAATTGTGGGGTTCAGCTGACATAATTGATTACACCATCACTGACTAAAAAAAAACAAACTAGTACCACTTGGTTATCTACTCATGCATATGTCATTCACCTGTATATGTTACAGTGCATTCAGATTTTTTCCAATGTTATAAAATAGGACTTGGTGTTGCTGCCTGCTCCGAACTTCCCCTCCCCCTCCCCAAGCTGAACCCCTTTGTTCCAAGCACAGGCAAAACCAAATGTAACTCAAACTCTTTAGCAGTGTCTGATTGGCCGGTCACCCCGGGTCCGCCCCCAGTCCTCCCCTTTCCCCTTCTCCGAATAAAAGAGAGGACCAAGGGGGGGCCCACCCTCTTTTGGCTTTGCAACTTTTTCTGCGAACATCTGTGCGCTTCTGTTTCTTTTTGAAAGCTTCTAACTGCGGGAAATTAGGCAAGCTGGGAGCTATAGTTCTCCCTCTTTGCTTCTGCTGGTGGTATTAGATTTGCAGCTGCCATTTTGCCACTTTTAGAGCTGCTGAAATGCTGGATTGCCTGTGCTACCTCTCTAGGCTGCCCGAGGCTTTCTAAGGCATTGAACTACTAGCCTAGCCAGTAAAAAGCTGTAAGTATACCCCCTCAATTTGCCATCTTTATGATCACATTACCATAATTGATTTTTCGCAATGCCAATTCTAAAATGCCTAATCTGTTTATATTTTTTCACTTACATTGTCATCAGGCCAGATTAAATTCTTTTTGAATGACAATTGAACAAGAATGTTGAAATAGAGATGAAATTTGCGTATGTCAGAAGTACAGGAATTTTGTGAAGCTATGTGTATCACATTCTGTTACAGTGTTATTTTATTCTCAAAGCATTATAAAAATCAGACTGGAAAGAGCTTTCAGCTTAATCTTTTACTTATGCATTTCTTAGTGCTTTTCTCAATGGACAGTAACTAACATTCCTGATACTTTTGAAATTCTGTTAATTACTTTCTGTTAATTACATGTTTGTTTACTTCAAGCAGATTATTTCCTCCTGAAAAACTTCTGTGATTACTAAAAACAATATGTGTATGCCGTATGTACAGTACATTTCATTAGTTTAGCCTGGACAAGAAAAGACTCCAGGGACAATTTGTGGTGTCCTTTCAGTGCTTAAAAGACAGTTAAAAGGAAGATGGAGAAAGGCTTTTCATCAGAGTCTGTAGTGAGAGGACAAGAGGCAGTGGTTTTAAACTGGAAAAGGATATGTTTAGCTTGGACAAACAGTTGTTTGGTTTTTTTTTTTTTGGTTGGTTTTTTTTTTATGAGGGTGGTGGGACACTGGGACAGGTTGCCCAGAGAAGTTGAGGATGCCCCATGATTGTTAGTGATCTAGTCAGGTTGAATATGGTGTTGAGTAACCTATCTTTTGGAAGATGTTACTGCAAAGGGGGTTGAAATAGATTATACTTAAGGTCCCTTTCAAAGCAAAACCTCCTATGATTGTGTGATTCTAAGACAGCAAGCGCATTTCCACATTCTTCAGCTGTGTAGTTTCATTAGATGATTTCAACAGATTGGTCATAAGTTAAATAAATCATATGTTTTTATATATAACAAACTCTGACCAAATTTGAGTGAATTACCAGCTTTGAGTAATATGTGTGCCTATATGTTGTTCTTTTCCAAGGGCAGTACCTGGCATTTCCTGTTGCTGAACTTCATGACATTCTTGTTAGCCCATTTCTCCAGCCTGTTCAGGTCCAGCTACATAGCAACATACCCATCTGACATACCTACACTGAGTTTTGTAGAGCCTACTGTCTTGCTGAGGGTGCACTTTTTCTCCTGTCACTCAGGTGAAACATTGCTGAATTACTGATCACTGAGACACATTGCTAGTGACTGCTGTCCATCTGGTCTTGATGTTGCTAATCACAGCCATCTTAGCCTAGCAGTTCTGATTGTTTTCAATCTAATTCACTGTCCGTTTCCCTGTTTGCTAAATATCTTGTGGTTGCCAACAGTGCGAAACTGCTTATTGACCTCTTGGCTTGAGCTATTTAGCACTAGTTAGGGACAACAGTTAAGTCACTAGGAAAGGGCCTTGGCCAATAAGGAATACAGTTCAGTTAAACCTCCTTTGCCTGATGAAAATAGAAACACAGTTGAAGAAACATTTATACTGATCAGAAGAATTTAATTTTCTATTTTTAAATTACCTTGCAAAGATGATTTCCTCAAGACTTAATGTCTTTTCCAGTTATTTAACTAGCAGTTATTTGACTAGTTGTTAATTAAAGTCACCTGATGAAGATTTTCTATGGATATGAATTCTTAGTGTGTTTTCTGACTTTTGCGTGATATAGAAAAAACCTAAGTCAAGTGCCTGATAGTTATCGCATCTAAATTCAAACTGTTTGTGCATCAGCTTGTGTATGTGACTCCCTGCACATTTTGTTCTCATTAAAATGCCCCAGGGAATCTGCTTTGAATAAAACTAACTAAATAACAAAGCCATGTTTGAGATTAATCCTCTTTTTGGAAGAAACACTTAATAGGGATACACATATGAAATCTATTGAGTATGTCCACAATAATGTTCATGATCCTTATTAAGAATATGAAAACAGAAAACTATGAAATGTAGTTTGCATTTTACTTTACATAAATTAACACAATGTTTAATGACCTGTGAAACTGCCTCAAAGTTTACATTAGTTGAAAAGACAAGTTTGAATAAGCTGAGTTTCATTGCTGACAGTAAACCAAGATGAAAATTTGTACAGAAGAAATTCTGCACTTGACTAATATGGTGAATTGCATTTCAGTCTCACAAACATTTATTTGCCTATTTAACTTAATTAATAACATAAAACTAATATTATATAATACCTGGTAGTTCTGACACAATTTTTCAAAGATTCTTTTTTTTAAATGTAGAAGGGTTTACTTAAAAGCTCTGTATACATATATATATATATATGTATATACACATATAAAAGTATATACATTCACACTGTTTTGATATGTCATAGCAATTATGGTGTTTTCACTTTGAATGAATCTTAACTTTGAATGAAGGTAGTAAAGAGGATTTTGTAAGTAAGATTTCCTTACTCTAGCATGAAATGGTGATTACATCACCATTCTGCCTGTTTTTTCTGGTGAAAGAGAACATCTGTGGCATGTATCTAGGTTGAATGAAACCCTTACTGATTATATTTTCCTAGACAAGTTGGACAATTTGTTCAATGATCAGACACAAAAGCAGGGGGATATGCCCGAAGAAAGTGAAGCCTGTGGAAACCAATCCAGGAGCAGGCTTATCCTGAAGGACTGTAGGCTGTGGAGAGGATTGATGTTTGATCAGGGGAAAAGTCTGAAAAGGAAGGAGAAGCAGAGTGGAGATATTATGAACTGAAGACAGTCTCTGTCCCCAAATCCTCCACTTCTTGGGTGGGGAAGGTAGAGGAGTCAGGAATGGCTGTATGGAATTCAATCTGCGAAAAAAAGGAATGGGATAGGGAAGAAGGTCCTTTAAGGGCATGATTTTTCCTCACCATCCTAGTCTATTTTGATTGACAATAAATTAAATTTATTCTTCTCACATTCTGTCTGTTTTGCCCATGTTAGTATTTGGTAAATGAACTAACTCCCCATCTGTCTTGACTCATCAATGTTTCCATTTACATTTCCTCACCTGTTAAGGAGGGAGAGTGAGAGAGAATCTGTGTGTCTTTGTGTGTGTGTGTGTGGCAGATGACCAAAGTAATCCACTTCAGACTTTCATTATAAAAAGGTACTCAGTCTGAAAAATATATTAACAGAAAAATTATTGCATAAGAAGTAGGAAAGTGTTCCTGAATTTATTTATTGATATATTTATTTATTTACTTACTTATCTATTTTTTTGCATTGCTGTTTATCATTCTGGATGTTATAAAAAATGGAAGTCCTATGGTTTGAGTGAATTTTTGTTACAAGCTGAAGGATTTATACAGTAAACCCTGTGAATAATCTTACTATAGGTGTATGATAAGCATTTTTGAACATAAAATTAAATGCTGGCTGTTCCCCTTGGTCAAAGAATTTTGGGGTTGTAGACTCTTTCTGAAGTTATAATTGAATCAGAACTACTTAATGTTCACTTAGTTCTAACAAGAAATATTTTGAACATCACTTGTCACTAGAGTGTATTTATCAAGATAATTGGGAACAGAAAAAGAAAATAATTTGCAAAGTTATCTGAAATCTATAAAATAACATGAAACAGAGAACAATATGTAATGTTGCAATTTTGGATCAATCCTCAAGAAGTAGACCCATCAGCTGAAAGTCCTTTAGAGTTTCATTTTCTCCTGACGTTTTTTCTCAAACCCTTGTTCAACAGTGGACAGCTAATGTAATGTGAGAACTGTACGAGCTGGAAAGTGCAGTGTAACTAGATCATGACATTCCTCAGTGAATCAAAGAGAAAATGTCCTTTATGAAAATCAGACAGAATGTTCAGTGAAAAGAAAGCAAAAAGAAATAAACCAGGCTAAAAGGAATAAAGCAAAAAGAAATAAACCTAGTCTACATTCATCCTGCATTAATTGAGCACCAGTTGATGTATTTAAATAATGAGCCTAGCTCTTTTATACATTTGTATGCTCACAAAAGAGAGTTAGGTATCTCCAGAGAACAATTCAGATTTTAAATTTTAATCATTTTCTGTGAAAAATATTTCTGTGAAAAAGCTTTGAAAGAAGCATAAAAATCATACCACTGAAGGAAGGACTCAGTGTATAAACTTGGTCTTGCTCTTGTTTTCTTTTCACCACACTATTGACTTTCTCCTACTTAGAAGAGTGAAATCTGGTTTTCAAAATCAAAGACTCAAAAGATTGGAAAAGCTGAAATGGCGAATTACTGTCCATATTCATTAGGATAATCTCTTCAACTGCATACTTTTCTGACATTTTTCCACTAAGATCTGCCATTCAATGTACATAGTTATAAAATTTATCAATGCTATGCAGTCATTTACATTTTAATCTGCATGTCATGCAGAAAAAATCACCAATCCCAAAACAACCCAACAAAAACAAAACAAATAAAACCCCAACTTCAAACACAAAAAGAACCAACAAATCACAAATGCCTATAGTCCATTCTGAGTGAAAACTGAAGTAGAAGTAGGAATTTATTTCTGTTATTTGCTAAGGAAGACTGTGAATGCTCACTTATTTTAGCACAAAAAAAAAAAAAAAAAACTGCAGTATTCAGATACAGTGAAATTCACAAGTATCAAAATTTGCCAATGACTTGTAAAGTATTGCTGAACAAACACAAAAGAAGACAAAAATGTGAAAAAAACCCTGTGTTAATCTCAGATGAATACATTAATCATATGCTACTAGCCATTATTTAGATAGTAAAATTTGGTATGGGAGGAAGTTTTACGAAGTATATGTGAAATACACGTATTTTGGGTTCACTTATGATATCCTATAATTTGTCTTTCCAGGGAACAGAAGTCTGATTGCAACCTCTCGTATATGCAGCATTAAGTGCATTCTGGGCTATCACAAGTGAACAAGGAAATACCAAGAGGGTTTTGCAGAAAGAAAAAATAATTAATGAAAAGCTAGTTATATCTTGGTTTCTTTCCGAGTGCTCCCAAAGACTCGTCATTCAGGATTTTTGAAACAGAAATCTCAAAATAATTAGGTTTTATTTTTGTTTTTTATGGTTTCATTATACTTTGAAGACCATTAAACTCTGTTCTTGAAACACTCAAATATTCTCTTGTCTTCTGGATGTTTACTCAAGTATAAATACCTATATATCACACACTAATTAGTAAAAAGTTTATATTCCATTTATTTGTGCTAAGCAGCAATCTTTGAAAAACTGCAGTAGAAAAGACCTCTTTTAGCTTACATGGAAACTAAAAAATGTAAAAATAGATACATACAAACTTACAATTTTAGTGGTATTTTTGAATGTTTTGGCAACTAGCACAACTCATAGAAATGTTCATTTAGAAAAGAATGGTTTATGCTTGTCTTGATGTGAGTAATAAAATTAAGATTAATGATGCTGTTCTTGACTGAAGCAAACTGGATTCATAAGAATTAGGTTGACTAATTCTTGGTAAAATGAGTATTTTTCAGCTGTACTTTCAGTAAGGGTGGACTTTTGGTTTTCACTCTAAATGGAAGCTATATATATACCAAATATGCAGCACGTTTGAATGCACAAGATTCCCTGGGAATAGCCTTTGAGCAGAAGAGAAATCAAATTGCAAAATATCTGTGCTTTGGTGAATGTTATTTCAGCAACTTCTGGCAACAAAATTAGACTGTCTGCCCAAAGTCACATATAAATGAATATTTTCCTCCTTTTTCTGTTTTATTTCGCAATTGTGTAGATATGCAAAAATTATTTCAAGGCTTTCTTTTCTGGACTGGGAAAGGCATAAAAACCTTACAGCTTTTATAACTTCTTCTGGTTGCAGTATTAAATATAACACAATAACAAAAAATCCTGAAATAATTGTTCCTCTATGGAAGGATGAAGGAAGCAAGGTATCTGACTTCCGAAACCTCTTTCACAAGCCATCTTTGCGTACTCACAGAGTGTATGGTAATACTATAGGTATAGATGAAGACTCAGTTTATAGCAGTAAAACAGAGAATATCAAGAGGCAAAAAAAAAGCAAACCAGAAAGAAAGAGATAAAAGACATTTTTAGGTCCTATCTGCCATGTCTACAGCAGAAAAATATATGTCACATTACTTTGGTGCTGATGTTGTGGCCAGGGGGGAGAATGGTGGAGATAGAAACAGAGAGACTTGTTTTGTATTTCAATCTTCTAAGAAATACAACTTTGAATAAAACTATAGGAAGTTGTTTCATCTCTGCAGACTGGTAAAAGTATGTTGCTATTAGTAGTAGCAGGTCAGAGGTGTGTATTCAGCTGCAGGTTCTAAAAAAATTATCAGCTATGATTTGCCTAATTTGTGAAAGAGCCTGGAGTTCTTTTTATCTTTTTTTCTTATCTGTAAGACCAATTGTCTAACCAACAGAAGACTAAGGATTTTTGTCTAAATTGTTTTAGTTTTGCTTAGCTTTGAATTACTGTGTGATATAACACAATGCTACATACTTTTGAAATAGTTATGTAATTAATTGATAGTGAAACACAGCTCTTCTGTGTAGTACAAAGAGTGACCCCATGATGTAATGTAGAGGAGTGCAATCACAGAATAACTGCAGAGGCTTTGCAAGCATAGGGGTAGGGTGAAAACAGATTTCAGGGCTATTAACTAATCACCAACAGTCAATTACTTTTTTTAAAGGAATGCAACTTCAGGGACTGGGTAAATTTAGTCATTTTACAAAAGACAAAGAGAAAATAAACAAGTAATAGACATAAAACACTACATGCCAATTTTGGTATAACATGGAACTGCAGGCCAGTAAATAAAAAAACGTGTGTAGTGCATGCTGCAAAGTATGAAAGACTATTCTAAAAAGGCCATAGGATGAAGAAGAAAGCATCACCATCACTATCACCATCATTCTCTTGGAGAAGAGCTCCAAGAGCTGATGACTCACCCTAACCTTCATTCTTCTTGAGGAAGAGTACGATCATCAGTCTTAGATGCACTGAAACTAGAGGGGTGCTTAAAGGGTGAGAATAAGAGGTACAGGAATAAATACCATTTTTCCCATCCTGATCCAGAACTCCATTCATTACAAAACAGTTCAATTTCCATGGAACATTTAATTTTTGCTGAAACAACATTTAGAAAAGTGAATAATTTTCCAAAGTTCTTAAAAAACAGTAAACAAAAGTATTTGCAATGGAGCTCCTGGAATGAGTCCAGCAGAAGTGTGGATGTTTAGGGGAAAAGATCTTTAAGGGAGACAAGACCATCTGTCTTTTGAGAGTTCAGCCTGTTCAGCCCTGAGGAGACTGAGAGAGGACCTTGTAAATGTCTCTAAGTATCTGGATGAAGGTTGCCAAAAGGGTGGAGCCAGGCTCTTCCTGGTGCTGCCAAGCAATAGGAGAAGGGGTAATGGGCAGAAACTGATGCACAGGAAGTTCCAGCTGAATATGAGAAAGAACTTCTTTATTCTGAGTGTGGAAGCACACTGAAAAGGTTGCTCAGAGTGATTGTGGAGTCTCCCTCACTGGAGATATGCAAGACCTATCTGGTCCCAATCCTGTGCCATGTGCTCTAGGATGACCCTGCTTGAGCAGGGGGTTTGGACCAGATGACCCACTGCGGTACCTCTCAACCTTATGCATTCTGTGATTCTGCGAAATTCTCTTGGTCACCTTTTGCTTTGGGTTTACACTATGCCTTCAGAATAACCACAAAGAACTTTATAAACCCTTAGACATTTTTCTCTGTCTGTACACTCAGTGCACATATTTACTTCCAAGTTTTTCATCTAAACAATTTTTTTTAATCAATAGGAAGGAGATGGGACCTCTAATCTGTGATCCGTCTCCTGTCTTAAATAGATCAATTATATTGTACCAGGAAAATGTTTACTTTTTATTAACATAAATTTCATAAAAAATACAACCAACAACATAACTCCCAAGTATTTTGGCATTGCAGGCAATTACAAGGATGAGAGATGACTTAACCAGTGTACATGTACTGTGGACATGTGCAAGAAATAATGATGATAAATATTGTATCCTTACAGACAGCCAGTGGCAGTTTGCATGTAGTGTCTTAATTTGAAGGCTTGGCAGTTTGTGACTGTAGAGAGAGGTTTCAATTTTATTGTTTTAGCCTAAATGTATACACTAAATAGTCTCTGAGTATTAGATTTTCTGGTGTATACATATATTAACTGGATTCTTGGATTCTCAAAGGAGCTACTTTCTTGAGCAAATTTAGTCTTTATAAACCCAAAAACCCAGTGTACAGATTGGTGAGGTGCCAGGGAACAGCATATTAAAAATCAGTAAGCAAAACCTCTCGCGTAGAATTTTAGAGAGGGAACATCTATAGCTGAATTAGTCATTCTAGATGGCCTTAAGAGACAATGGAAAGAAATAGGTGCTTTTATACTTTTTCTTATTCTAAAGTACGTATTTAAAATAGGTTAATTGAATCTTAGCCCACAAGACATATTTCATTCCTCTTTAAACTACAAAGAATATGTAATGTGACCACTGAGAAGTGGAAACTTACATTGTAGATGGCTGAAGCCATTCTAGATGAATCCTGTTACTCTTGACTACTGGTCTTTTCCCAAATCTTTTCCACACTTTCTGCAGTGACCAGACAAATAGCATCTTGCTAGGCTATGCCAACAGATGATTGGATTTTTCACTTGCTGCCTCCATTTGTGTACCTTTTTCAAAGTCTAGGTTTACAATCAAAATTTTCAATGAACATGTCCTACTATAAAATAAGTCTAATTTAGAAAATTTCAAACTAAAACATTACTAAGGAGGGGAAAAATCTTGTTGATTTTGTAAAGAAGGACAGATTGGGTGAAGCAAACTGCAGTAAACAAAGAATCCAGTTATAATCAGAGTATTAAAAATTATTCTACTTTAAAAAGTGAAGAGAAAATATATTAAATGATGCCTATAAAGCATTACTGAAAAAGTTGTATAACACTGTCTGCGTCATTAATTGTCGTCTTCCCTGACGGGGGAGATGTTCAGATTTTTGCCAGGAGAAAAAAGGAGGCGAATGGGACTTCATGCTTCTGTCTCCAGATAGATGTTTATTAATTCTTACCTAAGGAGTACAAGCCACTGGCATGGCTTGAACATAGCACAGAGCAGAGAATGCAGCAAGGAGACAACTTATCAAGATCTCACAGCCTTTTTAAAGGTAAGTTACCCAATGAAAGCTTAAAACGCATGATATTTTCACTTTTTTACCAATGTCCAACAAGTTCCTAAATCACGTAGACAGGAACTGCAGAATTCTTTATCCAATCCTCCCAAACTACTTTTGCTGCAAAATATGGAGTTAGTGAAAAAGGAGAAAGAAGCTTTTAACTACAACTTATCCTCCATTTTGAGGTTTTCTACTTCTATCTATTTACTATGCAAATAGACCTAAAAACTCTAAATTTTTCACCCTGTGATAATCTCACATAGTATTCTATCACCTAATTCACACCATTGTAGATTCAAATTCTTTCCAGAGGCTAGGCAAATTTTCCCATGGACAAAGGCCAAAACCAGTGTTGTTCAGGGGGGTAAAAACCCTTCAAAACAGGCAGAGAAATATTCTCTGCATTCTAGGTTCCCACAGTTGTATGTTCAAGAAAGCAAATAATATAAAAAATTAGAATTTTCCTTTTAAATATTTCTGTAACTATGTAACCATAACAACATTAACAACAATAACAACAATAAGTATTATTATTGAAATATAAAAGCACAGAAGTATAAAGCTATAGTGCAGTAAGGTAGAACATAAGAATAGAATACTCTTTCAGATATATGAATCACCTGAATTAGTGTCCTGTTTCTAAATGTGACCATAAATGGATGTTATGAAAGAGGAAGAGCAGGGCAAATACCTCTCCAAGGAATACATCTCCTAGGAACATTCCAGATTTAATGTAGTTTCACCTCAGGTGATTTCTGCAGATATACTACCTACTCAGCAGGTCAGCAAAAGTTTGTTTGTTCTGAACCTGGTTTGTATTACCTCCTTCTGATAGCCCATAGTTCTATATTCTTTCTCTGGAGATGGCTTCTGGTTTCTCTGGTTTCTCTGAGACGGTCAGGTTGGCAAAACTCTTAAAACAAGAAGGAGCACGCATTTTAAAAATATGACCATAGTTGTTTTGCAGCTGATGACATGAAAAGGCTGCCTAATATAGGTGACGTGGAGGCAGAGAGCAGAACTGTGAAAGGTAGGGGCAAAAACATTTGATATTGTATGTCTTGGAGAAGGGGTTACAATCCCTGAAAATTCCTGTATGCCGCAGAGCCTGTCAATTTGCTTCAAGGAACATGGATTTTTTTATTCAGTAAGATGGCAATTATGCAAGGAACAAAGTTTTTATAAACCAAGATTTTATGCCTGCAATAGCTGCACCTGTCAGGCACAGAACAAATTAACAAAGATATAACATCTGATTGATTTCAACAATATCTCCATATGTATTTTAACAAACTAAGTTTCTCTTCTGGGGCCCTCCCAAGAAAACTACTGATATTTGGTGGCTTTGCAGCATTTTCAGACTAAAGCTTTACTTTGATAGATTGCTACCTGAGGGAAGGTGGAAAGATAACGAGCCAGAAAAAATGTAGTATGAGGGAAAGAATGCAAGAGAGAAAGCTGACAGGAAGTCTTAATTTAACACTAAAATCTAAGAAAGAATTTAGGTTTAAACTGTTTCTTTATGGCAGCTGAGACCACCAGTCAACCTTGAAGGTTCCTGTGTTTCTGCCAGGATGATTTCAGCGTCTGTGTTTCCACCAAGGGCATACACTACTGAACAAATTGCTGTGGCCGATATCCAATTTATTCCTGATATAATTCAAATATTGCTTCTCAAACTGGAAACTGGCCTGTACTGATCACATCCAGAAGATTGCAACTCACACATCCTAGTGTGAGTCTACTAAACAAGCTATATATGGAAGATCCCAAAAGTACCGTAAGAAGGTACAGTATTGTGCTTCACATCAGGAAGTTATCTATCTTTTTAAAAGCTGTCACTCTTATTCTTCCCAAATTCTCACCACAGAGCAAGGTGAACCCAGAGGTCTGGATTTAACTGGCCATGAGGTTATAAGCATCAGCCTTTGTCTATTGAGAAGGTCTGTTGCAAATGAGATGAGAGGAGAGAGTGAAACTAGTAAAGAAAGTTTTGTGATTTTCCAGCTTGGAGAAGACCATTGTGTCTATGAGAAGTTAAATTGGAGATGAATATTAGGGAGAAAATAAACTGACACTCAAAATTACATTTACTGCATTGTGGAACTGTTTTATTAAACAATGTCAGTATCCTCTCCAGACAGTGAGACAAGAACCTGTTGAAGATCTTCTCTGTGATTTTACACTATATAGAAGGGCATTATCTGTTATGCTTCATTGTTTCACTAGTCCTCTGGACTTTAGATTTTATAAGAAAAATCCTTGTTCCTTGTCTAAGAGCTAATTTAGGAATGTTCAGATGTGCTCTGAGTTGAGTATAACTAATAAACTGGAACTGCAAATTTTATTTCAGGTAATAATTTATTATAATACATTTCTTGTAACTGAAAAAATCGAGAGATAAGCATTTCTGAAATTATTAGCACTAATTTTATTGATTATGTGTATGTCAACGATTATGAATTTCATTTTAATGCTGAAAGAATGGAGAATTATTCACTGACATATTTTCCAGCACATATGCACTTTATAGTGACAATTTAAACTTTATTGTTGTTCTAAAATTGTGAATATATGTACTTGTTTTAAGGTCTTTTTTTGCCTTCCACTTTACTTAACAGTTCAAAATAATAGTAAAATTATGAAGTGAGAGAGAAGAAAAACATTTAAAATTACAGTTTGACAAGAAACAAAGGTAGTGGAAGGAAATATAAAAGGAAGGAGTTATATGTCATCATATTAGTACAAAACATCTTGAGTAGTAGCTGCAGATTTTCTTCAAAACTAAAAAAATTGGCCCATATATATATATATGTATGTATGTATGTATGTATATAATATATAAAATAAAGAAAAATAGTTGTAGGTCAGGTTTTCCTGTACAGAGAGAGTATTTAGTCTTTAGGAGATTTAATACCTCAATGAAATGAGTTGCTGTGAATAGAACTGAGATGTAAATGATTAATTTTCAGTATACTTCAGTTTAAAATACTGTCACAGTTAAGCAACTGCCTGTTACTCTGACAGTATCTCTCCAGCTCTCTCTTCACATAAGACTGGTGCTCAGGCCAGACTGTATTGTCTTCTAAACACTGTACGACTTCACAAATATTTCAGTCTATCATTTCAGCTTACCTGGCTCCTTGATACACATTTTAGAAACCTATGATAAGCCTCAGAGACCATTTATAAAGGCTAGGAAAGTTAATTGTGAGGTTTAAATGTAATTTTTAGGTAGAAGACACTAAACTTGAAATTTGACAACATATTTCTGTGCAGTTGTTCACTGGACATACTGAACTTGGTACATACTAAAATGAACATAAGACATCAATGAACAGACAGGACTTATAAGGGGTTTTTTTCATAACTCTATTTCTTTCTTGGCACAAATATACAATGCAAAAACTTGAGAAGAATGACTGTGAAAAGCAAAAGATTTGACTAGTACCTAGAAGGGCTGTTGTATGCCTTGCTATAGTGAACAGTGTATTGCGTCAGGGTATGGTAAATTTGTGCATACACACTGTCTTAATTTGCTTGGAAAAACCCACAGTCTTGTCCAAATAAAATGAATTTTTTTGCAATTCGTAGCCTATACAAATGAGAATATATTTCTAATAAGATTCAAAGAAGAATTGAGTCTTTATCTTTTGATTAAATAGCCCTTTTAAATATTTTTCAGAAAAAAGAGACTATGCTGCTCTTTACATTACAGTTTTCTGGGATATTTTCTATCCTTTAAGCAACTTATAACAGTAATTGTCTTACAGCACTAGCACATAAAATAAGAGAGTATAAAAACAAAGTGATAAAGTTATCTGTAAGTATTAATTTTTAAAAAAAGAAAGAAAAAAGCACTGTAGTCTAAAATTTGTATACTGCATTTTCATAATCCCCTTGTTACAAACTATATCTTTGTATTAAATTATTTTTTCAATCATTAAAATCAAGATTACAGTAAAGCATATTGAATCCCAAGTTCAGTCTTTTTATTTTCTGGAGAGCAGATGCACATGCCCTTCCAAGAGGATTTAACTATAACATTAATTTCCTATTTAATGGACCTTATTAACGGTAAGAGGCTATTGCTAAGAAAATAAATAGGCAAAATATTCTTGAAAAAGATATTCTGGGGATGGGTGTGGTGTGTTTAAAATCACACTCTCATTTTTATTGAGCAGCAGTACAGCAGCAGTCCAAAACAAAGCAGACAATTGATCTTCAGCAGTGATCTATAACATTAGCTCTCCATCAAGACTTCCACTGAGAGACTCCTCTTATGATTTCACTGATGAGATTCTGTATTCCATCTTCTTTGAAGTCAGTTTATTTCACTATTTGAATATCCCTTTCCTCACCAAAATTTTAGGCTGTCATTTGTCAAAGCTTTCCAAGACTAGCAAAATCAAGAACCAGTTGATAGCAAAATTTTGTCTCAGTAGAAATTCATGTGGACTGCTACTGCATGCTTCAAAAATGCTTGCTATAAATTCGAATATTATTCACAATTTTATTCAATACCAATCCATAACTTTCCTCTAACTCTCTTATAAGTCTCCAGGACACTGAACAGAAGGAATGATGGAACAGAACCTGACACAAAAATGTAGGAGAGCGCTTATGAGGGGAAAAAACTGTGCCTTCTATTGAACACTGGAACCTTTTATCAAAAAAAAAAACAAAAAAGGAAAAAAAGGTCAGCATGTCTCAAGTGCCTTTTACATCTGATATTATTGCTCCAAGACAGAGGTGAGTAGTCCATAACATTGAAGTCACTTGAGAAGATTTATAATGCATACTTAATTTACCATTAACAAGAAGAAATCAATCAGAGCTGCCATTATATAAAAATACATAGGTCTGAAAATAGATTTGCTAGCCCTGTAGATCACTTGAGTACTCTGGGTACTCCCAGAGTGGTTTGTGACAAACTCCTCCATATGTCTCTACGCTCCCAAAAGGACTGACTAAAACATTGCAAACAAGTTTGTAAAAATAATTCCTTCAGATGAGATTACATCATAAGAGTATGAAAGCTACTGGACCGGGTGACGGCAGGACTAAACACCTACAGCAGAAAATGTCCCAGTGCAGTAGCGTGATTTACATCCTCACTGTGAAAATAGAATGGTCTTGTCAAAATTCCCTACTCTTGGCAGATTCCAGTCCAGGCTGTTGCCTGAACCACATTTTGACATGGTCTAGGAAGGTAACATGGCAGTCAAAATCACACTGTGAGGCAAGTTAGCAATTAGCTAGTAAGGTCCCTGGCTTGGATTGTGTCAGGTTGTGGCTTGTTTTACTAGTAAGTCCTTGAAAATACACCTAAAATCCTTCTAATTCACTATGGATACCCCAGGGAAGAGAAAAAGAATGTGAATATTGCCAAAACAACCCACATCATATGATAGTTAGTGGCTGTGTGATTTTCTCAGAGATTTAGTGGTCCCCTCATATTCAATATCACCATATAGTTTTCTCTGTAAGGTTGTTCAAACCCTTTTTCAAGTGGTTTTAGTTTTCAGCATCCACAGTTACCACAGCAAGCCTAACTCCATATTGAATAAATAGCTCCTGTCTGTTGTCTGTTTTGAACCAGTGATCAGTCTGTATCTGGTTCACTCTGCTTCTGGTGCTAGAGAATTGAACAAGTGCTCGAGAAGTTTCCCTGTGGCACTGTGCAGCTCTTATGGTTTGGACCTGATTTCAAAAACAGGGTGTCAGTTGAAGGGTAAATGATCAGGGAGAGATCTAGAAGAGACCCTGAGAGAGCCTGTAGAGAGAACAGAGGGGATTCTACACCTAGCCCCAGGCACACGCATGGTACCCTTGTGCTGACCTACCTCACCACGTTGTCAGCTGTGAAGGACAGAGGAGTCAAGTTTCTCCTGAAAATTGAACTTACCTCTGACTAAGGGTTTTGAGATCTGAGCATTGTAGTATTCACACAACTAATTTAGTCCAAAACTGTGTCAGGGACACAGGATTCAGAGTCCCTTTTATATCCCACTTCAGCCATCTGTTTTCCATGCTGAACTATCCTATCCTAGTCTAATGCTATTTTTACTTATATGAAACCATTATAGTTCGCAGATTATTCTTTATGACTTCTTTATGCCTCTTCCGTCTCTACCTTATTTTGAGAAATACTCGTGCATCATCATGGAGGTACACAATGGCTTACCTTCTGTTCTTTTACTAATAATCATATATTTTTTGTTATTTCTTTTTTGAATTAGATCAGTAATGCACAAAATTATCTGTCGCAGCCCTACAGTAAGTTTACTTACAACAAGCTCAGAGCCAAACACTTACAAGAAAGATTGAGATTTATTTTTTGCGTTACATCTATTTATGCATCTATTTACGTTTTTCATTATATCTCTACAGAAATATATGAATATCTCAGTGAACTTTGTCACTTTTGTCTCCACTTCCTTTTCCATTAACATAAAGAGGAAAGCTCTATTCTACTACACAGAGATAATACTCCTGTAACAATAGTAAATCAAAAACTGCAAAACCTGGACATGTGGTAAATTCTAGGTTACATTCTGGAAATTTTGCTTCACATTCTAAAATGAGATATGTTATCAGACCTTAAATTATACATAGTGATGAATTGAAAGGTTTAGTTTTGTGGCCACTATCACTAAACAAATGTAGGTAGATTTGGCTCCTCAATGTAAACTAGAAAATTGTCTTTCTCACATAATGAGCAGTCATTAATGGTCTGATGCTCTGGACTATTAGTTTCACTAATATGGTAGAAATGAGTCAAGGTCATGCTTAATAACCAGATTGATGAGGCAATAATGTAAGCAAGAGATGTTCTTTTGTATAACCAGAAATATGGAGCAAAAAAAAGACTAGAGGCAGGTAAGATTTAGTAATCTAATTATTACAGATTTTGAAGCATTAGAAATGAAGGAGAATAAGCTTACCCAAATATTTGGAACTTTTTATTCGTAGCTGGATTGTGGGTTGACAATATAATTTAACCAATAGTGACCACAATTTGATTTATATTCATACAGTAAAGAAGGGTTTTGAAAAATCACCTTCTTTACTTAAATTAAAATTTGCATTACTATAACCTATGCATTTTATTCAAAATCTCTCCTATTTATTTCATAGATTATTCCTCTTCACAGTTGCTGTTTAAACTAGAAAATTCCTTGTTTCAATCAGCTTTAACTTATTGCTGAGTTTACATTGTATCCGTGTTGTGGTTTAGCACAGCTTGGGTTTTAGTTAAGGAGAACTCCACCAGCCACGGAAGTGATTTTTTACAAGAGGCTGCAGACAGCTTCCTTTAGACCTGACAGAACCAATCTACTGGCTAGTTTGAATACTGATAACTCTGTTAAGCCACTTAAGAAGCTTGACATGTCTCTGTGATCCACATTTAAGAATGAACAAAGCCCGGGAAAGCTCTCTTGTTTCTGGTTTTTGGACAGGCAAATGGGGGGCCCACGTGGCTCAGCAGGGCCAGGCTGGGCCTTGCTCAGCGCAGCCCAGCCCAGGTCGGCCACGGCGCAGCTTGGCTGAGATCTCAGCCCATTCTGTTCACTGGACACCGGTGCAGCCCCCTCAGTGCAGCCACTGAAACAAAATTCTACACCACAAGAGCTCCGGCCACCTCCCGGCAGAGAACATGTGACCAACAGCGAGAGGAGAACTCCTGCTGCAGGGCCTGGGTGAGATTAATTCTTTTAGTGCTGTAAAATTCTCCAGAACAGGTGAAACCTAAAGACATCAATCCTCTCCCGAGTCAGAGGAAAAGGAAAGGTGAAGACACATAAAGAAAACACCACAGAGACACCAGCGGCAATGAAGAAGGAAGAACTGAAGCCCAGATAGACGAGAAAGAGGAGATGCTTCAAACCTAAAAGCTGAAATTCTTTTGTAAAGCTATGGTGGCAGACTATAATATATCAGAATACCCCCTGTAATTCATGAAAAGCACGGGGGGATGGAGCGTTCAAACCGCAACCATGACCAAAGGCACCTGTGCTGAAACAAGAAAATGTTGAAGTAGCTGTGATCTAATGAGAAGCTTGAACAGAGAAAGATGAGAGTAATGAAGACCCTTGCTCCTAGGAAAAGAGAAGAAGACCTCTGTTCCCAGAAATGAAGATGATCCCAGAGATAGATGAAGAGAACCTTTGCTTCTGAACAGCTCATCCTTAAAATCAGCTAAAGATTGAACCCTCGAAAGTAGTTGTGGTGAAATCTGTAAGTCGAGGGAAGGGACTTTCACATGCAAGCAGAAAACCAATCCAGGCAGCTGTCTTGCTGTGACATTGAAGCCGCAAGAAAACTGTTTCTTGTGGAGATGTCTCCACAGCATGAGCAAGAGAGACTCCTCTCCCTAAGTGAACTGAAGAAAGGCTAGTATAGAGGTGGTAAACTGACTGGAAAAATTCCAAGTTTTGTCTCTTTATGTTGTCAGTGGGAGAAGAGAGGAGATGTGGGGGAGGAGAACTGTTCTGAAGGTTTAGTCTTTTTTTTTTTTCCCCCTTTTAGTTCTGTTAATAAACTTCTTTGTATTCTTTAAAGTTTTGTGCCTGCTTTGCTTTCTCCTAATTCTTATCTCACAGAAAAAAATAAGTAAGTGATGGATTTCAAACTAAACCACTACAATCCATTATCAATTGCATCATATCATTGTTACTAAAAATGTCTTTTTCATTGTGTAACTCAATAGGAACAAGTGACGCTTTAAGAATAAAACTGGAAGTAATGGCCCTACTCAGAGAAGCTTAAAGTCTAAATAGAAAATACAATGAGAAGTGGTAGAATGGAGGGAGTGAATAAACAAAATGGAAAGAAGAAAACTGAAGGGGGAAACTGTCCTTGGGAATGTTATTTAGGAACATAGAAGTAGTTCTTAATATTTTTTTAACAATTTTTTTCCACCTTATTTTGTTGTTGTTGTTTCAGTCTTTGTAAATATGTAAATTACACGAAAAGTTCTCACGGTGTCATTGGAACATTCCCCTTCCTTTCTTCTGGGGTGATGTTATGAAGCCACTTTATTCCTTAGCCGTCCCCTCATTGCCTAAGGACGCTGTGCCTGTAAGATGCACCCTGGGGGCGGGGCTACAGGACCTGTGTGCGGGGCAGTTTAACGGCTGGGCCCAACAGCCCAGGGCGGGGTGGGGCTTGGCAGGGCTCAGGAGGGAGTGTGCCGGGAGCACTGTGCTGCTTTTTGGTTTCCTTTGTGTTCCAGCTGGGAAAAGGTTCTGTTGGTTTTTTTCTCTTGTTCTTTTTTCCCTTCCGTTCCCCTTGCCTCACTGCCTCCCTTCCCTCCTCGCCGGTCTGGGGAGCCTGCAGGAGCAGCCCCGGCAGGCCCACGGGGTGGCCCCGGCTGGTCTGAGCTGGCGTCTGTTCCCTCTCTGGGAATTTGTTGTATTTTGAGGGGTTTTATTTTATCCTTTTCTACCCTGTTTTGTTTGTGTGTTAATAAACAGTTTGGTTTCTTTTTCCCACTTTAACTCCTTGTGACCCATTGGTCTCATTGATGGGAGAAGAGGGGAGGAACACTCATTCTGGAGTGTTTCCTCCTGAAGTTTTGTCTCAAAAACCAAGACATCCTTCCCCACACATCCCATTAATCTAATCTATTAGAAGGATTTATTCTGAATATTTAGAAGAATGGTGATAAAGTTGCAGAATTCCTGTGAAGAGTAAAAAGTACATAAAGATGCAAAAAATGCAATAAGCCAAAAGAAGGCAGCAAAACTGCTGTCCTTCAGGTGAAATGCATACATTCATGTATATGTATACATCATGTGATACTGTCATATGTCAAGCTGAACTGCTTCAGTAATTTTCATTATGTCTTGTTTTTCAAGGGGATTAAATAACTAGGGCAGATTTTTTTAAAGTAAGCATAGTGAAGTAACAAGTAGATCAAAGAACACTTATTTTAAACAGTGATATGTATCACATGGAGAAAGGCATAAAATATGCCAATTCTAGGAATAATAATAAAACAATTTGGGCCTCAGTATTCACTTAATCCTTCTTATGTGCAAATTTTTAAAATATTACAATAAACAAACAAGCAAATAATCCTCTTCAGTAAGTAATAATTTTACTCCTCATGTACTGTGTTGTTCAATTTATAGTTTCATAAAATACAAAATTTCTTCCAGTCAAGTATGAAAACCTTTTATTTCTCCATTATAATAGATCTTTTTTCAATATTAATTCTATAATTTTCTGTATTTTATCCATAATTTTTTTCCTGAGTGACATTTTTTATCTAGGAAGAAAAACATAAGGAGAGATTTCTCATTACTCCTCTTCCAGTGTGGTGGGGTATGGCCAGTTGAGTCTACTCAGTGTAACATATGTACATCATAGAGGCACCTAAATAAGGTAAAAAGAAATAAAAAAGATTATCTGATAAGCAAAGTGTATATTAAACATTCAAGGTCATTAGCCATCCTTTTTTTTTTTTTATTAATATATCTAGAGATCCCTTACATTAATCAAAATGTAGGAAATATCATCATCATTAAAAAAACTAAGATACTTTTTTTTAATTGAAATGAGAAAAATACATTATGAAATAATTTATGCTTAAAAATTAAAATTATCCTTATAATTACTTAATAAATATACATATGATACTAATAGAACACTTTCAAAATATATTAAGTCATAAACAAAATTTTAGGAAAAGAGAAGCTGATAGTAAGCAGTTGTTTCAAGTAATTCTAAAGATATTTAAAGATAGAAAGAAAAGGGTTCCTATTGTTTTCTTCTTAACTGTATACAGTTATTTATCACTTAAACTTTGAAACTCATTCCTTTCCTGATCCGTCTAAAGAAAGAAGCTGTACTATCTTTTCTTGGACACTGTCACAAACTGAGGATGGCAACATCAGATGGACATTGACTGAGAAAAGAAGAAATATTTCTGTATGAGAAAATGTAGTAACTTCTCAAATATCTGTAATTCCAGTTGTGAAACTGTGGGGTTAGCCCCTTGTCTGGTACTCCTTACAAGTATCTAGCCAGGAATGAGCTGGTTCACTGTTCCCAGTTCTTCAGAAATGCAGCATCTGCACCAACTTTGTTTTATGGGACTGAAATCAGAACACAAGTTAATTTGAAGCCTTGTAAACAGTGAAAAATATGCTAAATCAAGGAAAATACAGGGCAAAAAGGTGAAGCAAACAGGAAAATCCTTGAAAAATATTACCTTAAAAGAAAATATGGTAATACCAAGCAAATAATAATAATAAAATAATAATAAAATAATAATAATAATAATATACTGTTTTTATATACCAATTAGGTTAAATTTTTAATCCCCTTTCTAAAC
Source organism: Corvus moneduloides (assembly GCF_009650955.1). NCBI lineage: Eukaryota > Metazoa > Chordata > Aves > Passeriformes > Corvidae > Corvus > Corvus moneduloides. The sequence goes on from NC_045477.1 coordinate 73,354,228, forward strand.
ATAAAATTTGAAATCAGTCATGACTTGTGAAGATATATAATATTTTCCATCTGACATGTGTCTTCTCAAAAGAAAACCCCAGCCATCAGAATGGTTTTCGTTAAAATTTTAATTTATATTAATGAAATCCCGTTACATTTTATTAATGATAAATAGACGCAGAAAAAGTAAAGAAATCTTTTCTGATAGGGAGAAGTGTTTTCATGCCAGTTGTGATAGACTGATGGTTGGGGAACACCTCCATGGAAAATTGTGACTAGAATGTTGGATGTGATCTCTTTCCAAATCAAGGTTGTTGGACTTACTGAAGAGGAACTCAGGAAAACCCTCTGTGCCTCTTGCTCCCAGAGATGAACAGCGACTGCGCAGTGACTTGCAGACCACACTGGAGCAGTACAGGTCAACATTCTTCCCTGAGTTAACTTCACAGAGACATAGATGCCTCTACTCTATTTTCACCATTAGCAACTGGGAATGCCTCACAGTATTCCCAGAGCCAGATGGTATGGATAGACTTTCCTTTCGGTCCACAGCTTTACTGCAGATTATCGTCTGCCATGAAATCAAATTTTACCCCTAAAAAACCCAGCTCATTGTGCTCTGAGGGTAAATTAATGCACATACTGCCAATTCTAAGCATCATGAACTGGAATGAAGCAGGAGGCAAAGCCACACTATCAGTCTGAATATGCCAATAGGAAATTTATCTAATTTTCAAAACTGCACAGAAGCTTGTCCTCTCCTAGTACTGAGTTAAGAGTTACCTTTATCTGTGCCTGATAAGCACAGCACTTATTAGGGATTTGATGTTTTGGTTATTCAAAGGCTCCAAAGCTGATTTTAGAAACAATGACTTTAGAGACAATAGGCAATATTGTTTAAAATTATTATTACTGTCTAATTCATAACATTGTATTTAGACTTGAAAGTAATCTTCCTGGGAATTTAAAAAGCAGTTATGTTACACTTGCTGAGTCTTCAAGATTTAATAATTTTTAACTGGATAAATATAGACATGTTACAGTGACATTGGTTTTATTTAAAATTAAGTCACTTTCCAGATTTCAAGCTTTCTAACAATGAAATTATAGACAAGGGTTATTCAAGATCTTAAACTAATGTCAGTAACATGTAGAAAATCAAAATCTTACAACAATAAGGATAAATTTTTATTTCCACCTTCAAAATACGATTTAGTTTTAAAATATCCTATTCCATTTACAGGAGTCATGTTTTTAAGGGAAGGTGCTAGAGTATCATACAAACTCTCTTAACTTACTATACCATGTAAATCAGTTTCATATACAATAAAGCTAAAAACACGTCTTAAGCAGTAAGGTGTGAGAAATAGAATGTCTCTTAAGATCTCAGGAATGTCTGGATCACTGTTCTACAATCCTACTGGTGTTACTGGAAGAGTTACTTTTTTGACGGCAGCAAAGAAGACTAACGCTCTCTGCGTCATTAATTGTTGTCTTCCCTGATGGGGGAGACATTCAGATTTTTGCCAGGAGAAAAAAGGAGGCAAATGGGACTTCATGCTTCTGTCTCCAGATAGATGTTTATTAATTCTTACCTAAGGAGTACAAGCCACTGGCATGGCTTAGACATAGCACAGAGCAGAGAATGCAGCAAGGAGACAACTTATCAAGATCTCACAGCCTTTTTAAAGGTAAGTTACCCAATGAAAGCTTAAAACGCAAGATATTTTCACTTTTTTACCAATGTCCAAGAAGTTCCTAAATCACGTAGTCAGGAACTGCAGAATTCTTTATCCAGTCATCTCAAACTACTTTTGCTGCAGAATATAGAGTAGTAGAAGAAAAAGAAGAAGGTTTGGAGAACAACAACAATCCTCCATTTTGAGGTTTTCTACTTTTATCTATTTACTATGCAAATAGACCTAAAACCTCTAAATTTTTCACCCTGTGATAATCTCACATAGTATTCTATCACCTAATTCACACCATTGTAGATTCAAATTCTTCCCAGAGGCTAAGCAATTTTCCCATGGACAAAGGCCAAAACCAGTGTTGTTCAGGGGGGTAAAAACCCTTCAAAACAGGCAGAGAAACACTCTCTGCACTCTGGGCTCCCACAAAGAGTATTAATTTCTTTTTCTCTTTTTCTTTTTTTTCCATCACTGTTGCTTCTGCCTCTGGCTCCAAATTCATGGCAACTTTCTTTGTGGCTTTACTGATTTTCATCAGAAGGATTGGGAAGAAGATGTGGAAAATAATTCCTCCTTTTTTCTATTAAAATTCTCTAAACCCATGCCAGTTTTCAGAAATAAACCACACAAATTTATAAATTAATTATCAAGTAAAATTATTAGATAAATAATAAATAATACCCATAAATCCATAATATTTACTTTACAGGGTTTTATTTTGGCTTATTGTCCACTTGTTTGTTTAGCAAAGCATAGCCCATCACAGAGCTGTTAGTTAGCACTCTGGAGCTAGGACAAAGACAACTGTGTTCAAATGAAATTTCCCAATCAAGAAAAACAACACTTAAAGCACCTATTAAATGAAGTGCCATAATTGCAATAATTTAGTGATCTAGACCTGATATTTCCAAACAAAGTTGTATTTTGATCTGTCTTCTGACAAAGGCTTTGTCAAAACTATCATACTTTTCTGTACTAGATTTCAATCTGAACTTCAGTGCTAATTAAAATAATGACCGTTTTTGCTAGATTTTGCTGGCTCTTAATCTACAATTAAGACAGAAGGAAATTAGTGTTATACTACCAAAGGACACAGAGAAATAACCTAATATGAAGGCCAAGCTGGATGGGGTTTTGAGCAACCTGGTATAGTGGAAGGTGCCCATGGCAGGGTGGTTGGAACTAAATCATCTTTAAGAACACTTCCAACACAAACCATACTAAGATTCTATGATTCAACAATGTTATTTTAATATTCTAGAGAGTAAACAGTTCCTGTAATTTTATTTTACTTTTTTAATGAGAACTAGAGAGCAAACAGTAATGAGTGGTGTACCTCAATATTTTATACTGGAGCCAATACTATTTAAGATCTCCATCAGTGGCATGGATAGTGGGATTGAGTGCACCCTCAAAAAGTTTGCAGATAACCCCAAGTTGAGTGGTGTCATTGATCTTCCAGAGGGACAGGATGTCATCCAGTAGGAACTTGACAGACTTGAGGAGTGGGTCCATGTAAACCTTGTTTAGCTCAACAAGGCCAAGTAAAAAGCAATATTCAATATCAATAAAGACTGGGGGATGAATGGATTGAGAGCAGCCCTGCCAAAAAGGACTTGGGGGTGCTGGTGGATCAAAAGCTGGATATGACCCATCAGTGCACGCTCAGTTCCCAGAAAGCCAGCTGTATCCTGGACTTCAAAATAAGTCTGGCCAGTAGATCAAAGGATGTGATTCCCTCCCTCTATTCCACTCTTGTTAGACTACACCTTCAGTACCGCATCCAATTCTGGACCCCCCAAAACAGGAAAGCACTGATGTGTTGGAGTGGGTCCAGAAGGGTCATGAACAAGATCAGAAGCCTGGAAGAAAAACTTTGAGAGTAGGGTCTTTCTTTCCTATGAAGAAAAACTTTGAGAGTAGGGTCTCTTCACAAGACAAGGCTCTCAGGAGACTTTACTCTGGTCTTTCAATAATTACAGCAGTCTTGTAAGAAAGATGAAGAGAGATTTTTTTGCCAATAATGGAATCATATAATGACATTCCTGATTTCTCATTTTCTTCACTGGCATATCTCTTCAATATTTTGAAATATGTGGGTGAAATAGTACTTCTTATATTGCAGTGACAGTACAAAATGTCTGTGAAAGATATAAATCTCATTCATTTCAACATAGACTCAGTAGTCACTAGTATATTCAGAATTTCTTCGGATGACAGGACTGAAATTAATTTCAAGGGGGTGACATTTAAATTTAGGTGTCTGCTTCCATTATCATCATCAGAGATCAATGAACCCCACAGAACAAATGCCATGTGAGGGCCAAGTCAGTCAGTTGTCCAGATATAACTGATAATACCTTTTGAGAGGCACCAGGATATGTTGGACATCCACACAGAGATGGCAGATATGACACTCAGGAGACCAACATCACTGTTGAATGGCAGCTGGAGGACAGCCAGTATTTGCTATGGTATCACTCATCTTCCTGGACAACTCTGTTGAGGCATTTGAACAGAGTCCAGTGTATCTGTTAAATGTCTCCATGGAAGGCCAGGGAAGAATTACAGTTGGCAAAGCTGAACTTCAAAATTAATTTAGTGGTTCATTTGCAATTTATAGGCAATTCTCTTAATGAAAAGTTTTTACTGATCAGCATGACTGGACATCAGAAAGGCATAAAACACAACAGAGACATAAGGAAAAAATTAGGTGCACAAAGAACTTACTTGAACAGAAGAATCCAAAATTGTATTCTTTTTACCGATTCACATCTTCAAAAGTCCAGGCTTGTTTATTCCTGCTTGACTAAAACAATCTAGGAGAAAGTGTACAAATATGACATAGCATTGTGGTGCAAAGATAGTGTACTAAGATCAGACACCAAACACTTTCAAAAGTATGGCCAAATCCAAATGTCTGCTGATGCAAGCAGTTCCTTAGAGACAAATAAATAAATCTTAGACCTGTTAAAAAGTTTTTATCACTGAAGTAGTTTAACATTTTGGCACTGAAAAAACACTGAAAAAGCAGTATTTTAATTTTTAATATTGGTAGATGATAAAATTCTGGAATTCCATATGTATTTTACAACATTAGTGTAAAATGTGATACTTAGTTCCTTATCTACGGTTTCATTTTTCTTAGCATAATCTCTAGACAAATATGCCACCAGGAACAAATGTAATTTGTTGTGGAGATGATGTATCAGCAATTTCATATAACTTGATCATTTTTTATGATAACACAAAAATGAAGATCCTCTTTCTGACTACAGCTTTGAAAAAGATATGGTTAGGTATGTATAAAAGATTTATTGTTCATCTGTTGGTCGGATATTTTACTGTAAAGATGCCCTCAAAATGTATTTCTCATTACATTGAAACAAAATGAGTCCATCCAATTTCTAACTTATTGTCAATGTCTATTATTAAAATGAAGATCATCTTTCAATACATTGTTATTTATTACCTTTAGAATATTTGAATTTTTAAATTTTATTCTGTGTATTTATCTACTTACTCTTATCTTTCTTTAAAGTTATTCCTGTATGAAGGTTTGGGTATAGAACTCTCCAAGAATTACTCTCAAAATGCAATCTGAACATGACTGCACCAGTTTCCTCTGTTCTACACTGTTAGGAATGGATGATGTGGGTTTAAATCTGTCTCTGCCTTTTGCCCAAGTCTCTGGCAGCAGGCAGTCATGTTATTGAGGTGTCCAGCACCCCAAAACCCCACCTTCATTCGCAAGTTCTTTAATAATGGCTGATTTGGTCTATTATACAATGAATTATTTTTTAATACACGCAAAACTAACAGACATAAGACTTAAAACAGACTCTTACTTCACAGGGATAAGACAAAAGGCAATACTAGTATAATACACATGGAGTTAAAGGTACCATTAAATTTACAGCTAGCTAAGAATATAACTTAGGATTCAGTGTTTCTTACCGGCAATTCTTGAAGGGGTACACATTGAAAATCCTTTCCCTCAATTTCTGGAAAAGTAGCCTCAAAGTTCCATCCAAGCTTTGGGGAGAAATTTCCCACACGTTCCCAAGGAGTGTGTAAGAGACTTCTGCCTTTGTGTTAATTTGTGTGGACTGTTATAGAGGGAAGAACCATGTCTTTCGGTCACTGATGTTTATTTTCCTTTATCTCTTTCCACACCTGTTCTCATATCAATATGTGTACTGGGGGCTTGGTCTCAGACTTCCAGGAGCCTGGAGGTGACCTCTTGCTGGGCTCTCTGACCTGCTGCTGGACTCTTTGATTCTTAGCTGGGCTATTAATCTGTCCTGAGTTATCTCTTCCAAATGCCCCAGCCATGAGAGACGGGGGATGTCCTGCCACATACACAATTATTCATCATGATCTGAAAGTTCCTCACCTCAAGATGTCTCTCTAAGTTTCTCTTTAGGTAACAGTTTTCCACAAAATTGTTAAACTTGTTGTATCAATGATGCAGTCTTCTAGTTCTAGAAGATCATGCTACCAATTGAATTTGTCATTGCTTTTGATATTCTAGGAGTTCCTTTTGGAAGCCAACAGATGTATTTGAAGTTTTTAATCAATTCTGTTGTAGATTCATTCTGACTCTCAGTCATTCTTTAGATTAACATTTGCTTATCTTTTATGTCTCTTGAGTTACACATGATTTTCATAGGGTCTGTTCTTGGACCCATTTTTTAGGGTTTATGGCATGTTTACCATGCTAAGAAGTTTTTCAGGTGTGTGTTCTAATTTTGTGTCAAAGTTTTCAAATCCTGGAAAAACTCTTTATTTTGAGAATAAGAAGTATACTAACTTGTTAAGACAGATTTCCATATTTCATTTTGTAGATCTTCACAGAAGACAAGGAGAACCAAGTAATAGTTAAGACTAATGAAAGGCCTCACATATTTTTTCAAAGGTACTTATAAAGGGATAAACTGTAGCTCAGAATTAAATCATACAATAAGGTCTTCTATTTTTTAAAGTTTTGGATCAATGCTATTGTAAGCATGATAATTGAAATACAGTTTGGGAATTCATGTTGTGAAAAATAAAGTAGTTGTTTTTATTACTATTTCTAGTTAGAAATTGAACAATTGCAGCTATTTGAATTGGCAGAATTAGGGTTTCTGTAAAGCCTACTGTAGAAATTGTTAGAAATGTCACTTTAGGTACTTTCAACTTCTAATTTTCTCATTAAAGAAAAAATGAGAGAGAGTAATTAAAAAGTATCTGCAGGCAGAGCAGTTTTACCACTCTTAAGGAATGAAGAAAAAAGTTAAGAATGTCATCTGTCTGAAGGCATGTTCAGAGATGATAGCTTGACTACTGAGATCCAGTATTGTCTATAGAAATCTCAGTAGACTGACAGACTTATTCCATATGTTATTTTTTATTTGCCTCACTGACACTGGATTGTGCATTTAGGTGCTGGGAAAATTACAGGTCTGTTAGGACAGACAGCAAGCTTTGTTCTGTTCATAAAGGCAGATTTACTTTCTTCTTAGCCTTTAGGAACATGCACATTAACTTAATTTTTAAAAATTATTTTCAGATAAATCTGGGTGGATGGATCTCCGCATCTTAGGATAAAGGGTGAAGAGAACTACTCCTTTTCCTATCTTTTTGTCTATGGGCCAATTCTCTGTCCTGAAATAGCTGTGCAGACTGTCAGTAGAAAAGTTTCCATGAACATCCAGGCCATATTAAAATAACAGTACAAATATAATTCGTGTCTCTTGAAATTATTCATTTCAGCTAAAATAATAACAAATTTTTATTTTAATGTCTAGTCCTAAGACATACCTTGTGATGGAATTTCCTGATGATGATATTAGAAAATTTATTTTGAAGATTATTAATAACTAATAGCTACAATAATCAAGTTAGTAATGTATTTTATATATAATATGTATTATAAAAATTAATTAAGCATTATTTAAAATAGTAAAATTTTCTTCAGGTTGTGGAGATTAGTGCAAAAATTCTCCATCTTCCACTATCTGAGAGTAGAATATAAGGCACCAAATTTTTATTTTCCTCAGATATAAATGAACCAAGCTAATATGATATAACCATATCAGTCTTGATATCTTTGATATACTGGGGGTGTACATTATTTCTCTAATTTTCACTGTCTACTGCATTATAATACAATGACCTGTCTCTAGCAAGAAATAACTATAGTGAATTTTTAGGAAACAAGCAATTACATGATAAGGCAGAAAGAGAAAAGGCAATAAAAGGGAAGAAAAAAAGTTTTTCTAAACAAATATATATACTTTGAAAAGCAAGATGTAGGATTCATTTACATGCCTACTGGGAAAATAATTTAATTTAATTATTTATTCTCTTAGTCTTGAAACTCAAATTATTCGTTATGCTCCTGATAAAAAGAAACAAAAATAAGACAGAAAAGTAGACAATTATTTTAGTTTGTAGTGCTGCCTAAATAATAGTAGAATGCAATGCACAACTGTGGTAATACCAAACTGTGTTTATTTAAACTGAAAGATAACTGAAGAAGACATTTCTACACTGCAGTGTACACATTACGTTCAGAGGGCACTGTTTTTCAAAATGTTAGCAGTCTATCTTCATTGCAACAGGACTGGGTAAAATTAATAATCATCTTATTTAAAGTAAAAGAAAACATTCCTTGGTGCTCTATTTCTAAAATGGAAGACCTAACTTTTTTTTTTTTTTTATGTACTATTATAATTAAACAAGAAATAGACCAGAATCCATGCTGTAGGTCAGGTGGACAGTTGATACAAGGTGTTGTAAGTCCATTGTCTTCACTAAGAAAAATGTTGTATTGAACCAGCAGAAAAGGTGATCTGAGAGTAGAAAAAGCAACAAAACTCTTCCTGTTTTTTATTTGTCCAGAATGTAACAGGTGAATGCAGCAATAAATGACAACCATCCACATGCATTTTAATTATGTATTATTGAATTTTCACTATGCAGTTGTGAATTATGGCGATATTGCATCTTAATTAGAGGGCAGGACAGATGGTGAAAGCTTGGTCTGTGTTAAAACAACCTCAGGGGCCGGCTGACTATGTACTTCAGGCAACGTTTCATAATAACAAAGTAAATTGTCCAGCCAAAACACAAAAGATGTTCTGTGGAAATATTTAGTACAAAAAGTCATTGAAACTATGTGGCTTCTTCATATTTTTTTTCCTTCTGATTTCATATCAGCTGATAATTTTTTTAACCTTTTACTTATGGGCTAGATAAGCATTAGACTGTTCAGTTTAAAGAAAGAAGGCAGAAATTTAGTTTGTGTCTGAAAGAAATTTCATCTCCATTGCATGCATGTACATTATCCAACAAAAAACTCAATACTTTAAATTATTTACAGCTATGATGCTGTGCTGGAGCAACACAGAAAGAAATGTGCGTCTCCTAACCAGAGTCTCCTATATGACAAAAAGTCAAATGTTTTTTCTCCTCTCACCTACCATTTCCTAGGATACACAGCCAACAAAGGTATGGAACAAGATAACAATAGGAAATGGTAATTTAAAAATAATTATCTATGGGCCAATTTTATCTACGGTCCTGTTTCATTTTTCTGTGGCACATCGAAGCCTTGACTTGCTTCCTCTGGATACTTGAGATAGCAAATTCCATGTTTTCTGGCTACAAGAGTCCATTATGTTACTGTAGTATAACCTCTTCAAATCAAAGACATCGACCATCCATAAGAGTATAAAAGGAACAGTGCCAAGCACTACTGTAAAAGTATGCATTCATGCACGCAGAATCTATGACTTTGTGCAAAAAGAGTTTTGCCTTGAATGTGTATGGATAGACTGAATTGGTGTCAGGCTAGTAATGGTTCTTCTGATTGTAAAATTGTGAATGAACCTATGAAGGAACAGGTTTTGGATAAAAACAGTACCAAGACCACCGCAACAGAAAACAGTCCTGTGGTCCATTGAGACACTAAGTACAAAGTGTGGTATGACTCCTTCAAGGGTGAGACAGAGAAATGCTATCTAGCTCCCATATCTCAGTGAAATGATTAACCATGTCACAGCATGTGGAGGGGATATCTAAATGACATTTTTATCTTAGTGTAATGGGCTCCTGTCACAAGAAAATTTCTGTGTATGGGCTAGAAGGGCCTGCAGAGTATTTTTATAACCCAGTCCAGATGACTGCAAGATACACCATGAGATACACCTCAGCAATACAGGACTTGCTTTTAGATCAGTTTGACCATGTTTCAAAAGTATTTTTATATTATTTCTATATTCTTACACTGCTATATTTTAACAACGTTTGAATTTTTTATTACGTAAAAGTAATTACAATAATTCATAAGAACAGATCTTATGCAAGTCCTTATGAGTTTGTGTGTTTATTTCCAATCCAAGATATTCTATGATTCTATGGTAACTGAACCATATGCTAAAGCAAGTTTTTAAATAACAGCTGTGATCTGGATTACTTCAGCAAAATACTGACTGATATGTGTGGGGTATGCCCAGCCCCTGCCCTGGAGGGATCTCTGCTGAGATAAGAGATTTCGCAATTGCCCAGCAGGACTCCCTGGAAAGGCAACCACTTTGGTCATGGCGAGAAAAGACAAACCCACAATCCTTTGGGAGACCCTATGCAGATCATTCTGTAACCCATTGGTCTGTTCCCATCCCAGATCCTCTGTAACCCATTGGCCTTTACTGATCCCTTGTATCCCTATAAAAGCAAGCCCTCTGGGCCCCTGTGGCTCAGAGAGGGTTCTCATCCCTGGCTCTCCCCTTCGCTGGAGGGGACCCATAATAAAGCTACCTTCCGTGCGGAACCAGCCACACGAGCCTCTCGTCTCTCTCTCTGGTCTGGCTTGGCCTAGAGGCTGCCCTGCAGAGCTGACCTGAAATCACGAGCTGATATCACTAAAGAGCTGACAGCCTCTGCAAGGGCCCTCCTGCCAGCAGCTGAGGGAAGACACCGGGCCTCGGGAAGGTGATTCCTTTCGGGACCATCTCCCTGGACCGGTCACCTCTTCCTGGGTCAGAGCCGCTGACCACCAACACCAGCTGTAATAAATATGTTTTTCAAGAAATTTAGTCTAGGCTTCAATTATTCTAATGGTTTACACACAGTATACAATTGAACATGTTGCTCCAGTGGGGGCCAAAACCCCAGATTAACAGTAATAAATACAATCATCTAAAAAAGAAGATAGCAAAGGTTTATCAGTAATTATTAAGCTTGCAACTCAATAAACCTCTATGCTTCTTCGTGTTGAGAAGGCAAAAGTTATTTAAGCATTTTCTGCACATTGACCATATGCTGCTGCTTTTGGAAGGTTTGTGCTGATTTTGCTAACTGACAAACAACATTTTTTCAAATACGCTTCTGAGGGCAATATTCTCCACTTTATTTTCTAAGGAAAGTGAGTTTGCAAATGCAAATTCAGAACAGCAAAATTAATATGACAGCATTTATCACCAAGCAATTAGAATAGATTCAAATATGCATATTTGCTAATGTACACTTCCCATAAGAGTAACAGAAAAAAGCTTTTACTATTTACTTCCCCCCCACTGCTGCTTTTTTATTGGAAATATATACCATTTTCCTAACAGATTTGCTTGTTTTCTTCATCTACAGGAAACATTATTGCCCAGATTCTCTTCAAGTCAAAACAAGTGTAGTAATGCTGAAATGTGTGGAGTGCTGGGGAAAAGAAACACAAAAAACCCAACAAGGAAACCAAAAGTAAACAAGAATAACAAGAATATAAATCTCCTGGAATTGCTCCTAAATTAACAGATTTATTATGGTTATCTTTACCTCCTTAGCACCTAGTGATATGAACCAGACTGGTCTTGTGTGAACAAAATTAGCTGCAGGCAGGCACATCCTTTAAAACATGGTGTTGTGATAATTATTCCCCAGTGAGAATGGATCCCTGTTGCTTATAAATTTGATCATAAGGTGGAGAAATTAAATTACAGAACAGGGATAGTAACTGAAAGGAATACATGAGTTTACACATGAAATTAAGAGCAAATCACAAATGAAAAAATACAAAAATCAGATATGCAGGGAACCTATGCCATTTTGATTCAGCTCAGTGAGGAGAGCATGATGCCATTTTATGGCCACTGGAGAAACCACAGAGTAGCTGAACAGTCAAAATATATTTCCTCATTCCTTCTGCAAAGGGGTTTGTCTAGAGATGATGCAGCATCAGCTTTAAATATCATCGGTAGAGTTAAACTGATATGCATATTGCTAGGGCAATTACTAGAAGCAGTGGCCTATATTCAGACAGGGATGTTATTCTGTGGAATGCTGGCTGTTTAGTTACAGAATATGTATGGAGTTAATAGTTTCTTGAATGACTAAACAAAAGTACTCTACAAACCTAGAATTACCCCACCCTGATGAAACGAATGCCTACTGTCCCCTGATGTCAAAATAGGAGGTTTCGCTTGCATAGTTATGCTAATGTCATGCCTATAATTGATAAGAAAAATTTCAAATCATAGAATAATTTGGATTGGAAAAGACCCTTCAGATCACTGAGTACAGCCATAAACTTAACACTGCCAGGACCACTAAATGAAAAATGAACTGAAATGAAAGTCAAAATAAGGCAGATAGAGTATGGCCTGAGACTGACACAAACAAACAGATAAAAGCTGAACATATTAGAAATTACTGATTATCAGAAGACCATGCTCCTAAGATAGAGTACTACATAGAATGAAATTAATCTAGCCAGAATAAAGATGCTCTGTTATGGTAAAACAGATGAGTTTTGATCCTAAATTAATGTCAGCATGTTGGTTAATGAGTTAAATTTTCTTAAAATTTACAGAATTCAAGCACAGTAAGCTTGTCAAAAGCATGTCAGTTCTGGATGACATGCCACAAAGTTGATGACTAACAGGTGGTGATGAGCAAATTCTGAAAATAGCTTTCAGCTGTTTCTGACTATGTAAGTAGTTCTAGTTTCCAAATCTCAGGACCAGAAGACTTCACAAGTTTTTTTTTCCTCCCCCCATTTATAGACTATTTAGATGAGCTCACAGTTATGTGACAGAAGTTAGGGTTTCTTTTTTTCAACTAGGCTTGCTTATTTGAAAACCATTATTCATATGAATAAAAGGAGTATTTAGGAACTGACAATCTCAAAACCATATGGAGCAGTGCAGGCATGAAGGTAGGAAGAAAGGTTCATATGCAGGTGAGATAGGAGCAGGAATATAACTACACTTGTGCTAGTATTATAGCTGTTAAAACCTTATCCATAGTCTTGTGTGAAATTAGGGCAAGTGATTTCTGATTTACTATATTCATTATAAAATTCTATTTTATCTCCTATCTTTAAAGGATCCTGTTTCTCTTGCTTTTAACTAGCTGTTTATTCTTCCATTTCCTTGTTGCTTATGCTTTTGCTACTCTTCTCCATCCTTAGGCTTCTGAGTTAAAAGATCATCATAGATCTTCATAGAAGCATGAAGGAAGAATATTAGCAGGATTTAAAAATATTTTTATTGAACTTTAAGTTATTCTTATAAGGAAAAAAGTCAAAATGTCTGGTTAAAATTATTATTCATGCTAGCACAATGGGACTATTCAGTAAATTAATATCTGTCTCAGGGTATTAGTCTAGTACTAGCTCTTGACACAGGTGTGAAGTGCATATGCTTAGCTAGCTTATCTCCCTGACAGTATTTATACATAACTCTTTAAGAACATATACATAATGCTTTGGAGCAAAAGTGACTTTCTTTTTTTTTTTAAGTTTTTCTAAGCAATACATTATTCTGGCTAAAGGTCGCTGAATCTTACCTGTTAGTATGACTTTTTGTGTTACAATATGGTAATAGTTGGAAAACTGAGCATGACTTTTTTTAAAAAAGAAGATGACTATGTTGGAGAAAAAAAAAAGATTCTCTGAGTGATAATAATAATAATAAAGTAAATTAATTTTTGGCGTGGATTTGAGGTGGGATGTGATGTCTCCCTTGCATTTGTATTTGCTTCCATTAACTGGAGCAGGCTTACATGATCAGATACAGATTCTTTTGCTGCCAGTGGAAAAATTTCCGTTTATTTCAACAGAAATGAAACAATTTCAATTTTTTTTGTTTGTTGGTTTCTCTTGCTAAGTGAAATTGACCAATTTGAGTAGAACATAAAAAACTTGCAAAGGAGAATTTTATCAGTCTTGGGGAAATCAGTGGTACACTGGTTTCAGAGAAAACTAGTGGGTGTTTTTATGATAAAGATTAACTGCCTTAGCATAGGCATGAAAACTTATGTATCAACAGAGTCACATGACCACAAGCCAATGATTAGTTATGAAGATGTCATGACCCACACCAAATCCAAGAGCACAATTTAGATAAATAATATTAATAAAACATACAGCTTTTCTGTGTTTGTAAAAACTAGCATAAGAAAATACATGTCTATTAAAAGAAAAAAAAAGGGTTAAAAAAACCCCAAACCAAAAAAAGCCTAAACAAACCAGAAGAAAACCTGTGGATTTTCTTCTTGCTAAAATACATGTTCATTAAGTTGGTTGGTTCAGCTGTTATTCACTTGAGTTTTTAAGAATAAATGGATTTATTTATAACTGTTTTATACAAAAGCACCACTCATATTAAAAAATAAGTTCAGTGCTCTTTAAAGTTACTTTCTGAGGGCCTGTTCTATTAGGATGGAACAAATTTCCAGGTTACATGATGTTCCTTTTGTGTCTCCACACACAAATTTTTAATATTATTATTCCATTCATGCCATTCAATTTAAAGTCTGATTATCATAATTTTTCAATTTTTATGTCATTTTCATTGCCAGTTCTGCAAAACAGAAGAAGAAAGTCCATGGTGAAACACTCTCCCTCAATTAGTTCTTTATTTTATAGCTACCATTCCTGCTCACACTGCATATAATTAATGGAAGGAAAGATAGTAAAATGCAGTAATACTTTATAATCTCCCTTTGTATTATTTTATCTGGTGCATACCAGTCCTATTTGTCTCTTTCACATAGTCCATAATTCTAAAAGATTAGTCAGTGCACAATGCTGCCAACTGTGTAATATTTTATATTAATCTCTTCCCAACCTGCTAGAATAATTTATAATTCAACTCCTGGCATCTGGACAGAGTCCCATCTTCTATATTTAGTCCTTGTATCAATATTATTATCTACTTTTCAATACATTTTATGTAAAGGAGATAATCCCAATTTCATAAATAAGACCTTTTCTTCATCACCACATTTTGACAAAATACTTCTAGGTTACCACTGTTTAGAGTATTTTTGTCCCAAAATATTCTAATCCATTCATTTTGTGTGTTCTTCTTGAGTGGCTTGCTATCACCATCTGTTTATAGTCCAAAGTATCCTTGAGTTCTCTTGAGTCCTTTTCTTCAATCCTGTCACTTCCTTCTTTCCAAACCTCCTGTTCAACTTCCTATGACTAAACTTTTTAAGGTTACTCCTGCAGTAGAATACTATAAAAACAGAGAAAGTTAGATGCTGATTATATTAGTTAATTGAACTTTGATTTTAAGAGATTTATTAGTCTCTTCACTATTTGTGTTTATTTGGCTGGTTGATGGGGTTTTTTTACCTTCATCTTTTCCTTGTGTTTTCATCCCAAGCTGTTTTATTTTGGAAAATACTTGCATAATTACAATGGTTGATACTATTTCTAGGACTATTGTTTCATTATCCAACTTAAGTAATGAATAGATTTCGTCCTTAGTTTGGCCTTTATATTCAGCCTTATGCCTATGAATGAGCCATTACGTTGCCTTTCCTTTTAGTTATCAGTCATTTAGTGATATAGATATTTCTAACTCTTAGCACTGCATGCACTGGCAGCGTGATATAACAGTGGAGAAAGATAATAAAGAATCACCTGTGGAAACATCATTCTTATTTAGAATTTCAATAGCAATTGTATTATTGTATTGTTCATTCTTCACCATGAATTATAGGAATTCACCAAATCTGTTTAAGTACTCCAACAGTTCCTTTATGACACACTATTCATATGACAAATCTATTCTCCCACAAATGTACTGTACAAGAATGCTCTTGAATAATTCTTTATATCCCTTCCCTTTTCTGCATTCACACTTTTTTCCTCCTATTCAATTTTTTTCAGCATTGAATAACAGAATTATTATTAATGTTGTGTTTTAATTCAGCTGAAATTTGCACAGACACTTGATCTGTCTTTTTTCTTTTTTTTTGTATTGTCTTACAGCTTGAAATATAGCTGTAGATTTCCATCTTTATTAATATATCACTGTACAAAGGGAAAAAGAGGAAAACATGACATTTTGCATGCTAATTCTTGTAACTTTCCCAAAGAATTAAATGGAAAACTGAGTATTCAGCAAAGTGTATCTGTAAACAAAGGATGACATAGACAAAACAAGCATAGAATAATATGGTTTTATGTAGTGAGCCCTGTAAAATTCCTACTATGTTAAAATATTGGTGAAAGAGTCTCTAGGATTCACCCAATTGCCTAGGATTTTGCCAGAAATATAATCTGTAATGTTCAAGGCTCAAATAGCATCCAGATGAAAAATGCCTCAGAAATTAAATCTATAATTGATAAACAGCTCCACATAGCTAAACTTCAAAATTGACTAAAGCTGACATCCTTCCCTGTGGTTCACTCCATTTCATGAAGATAAATTTGTGAGTGTTTCTTCCCAGCTTGCTTTGCTGACAACGATTGGTCTGTATAAAATAAGTAGCATGCTTCAAGTCTTAGCCATTAGCAACTGGAAAGCAGGTGTGCAAACATTTGGTATCCTTTAACAACACTTCAAACCCATATTCACTTTCATCAAAGAAAAAAGAAGAAAAAGAGACCATGTGCTTCATGGCAAAACCTTTTACACATAAATCCTGTGGAATTTTATTAATGTTTTAATCAGCAATATTCATAAGAGCATATTTTCCTGCCAACAATTTTGGATGATTAATTGAAAACTTATCAACATACACTTGGAGGATAGGTGAGATATCAAAATGCACCTAAAGTTTTAGTAACTGAATTTCATCCTGGATACTCATTGGCTGTAGCTAGGATATAAACACCTAGAGCTCAATTCAACTACCTAGTTGAATTAAAAGGATTGAGTTAAGGCTCAAGACCTAGGATCTGTAGGACAACCAGCCTTTCTGGATGAACAACTAGAAGCCAGACTTCGTGACACTGTCCATCACAAATGGTATTATATATATCTGACTGTGCCATTTGTCAAGCCTCTAGGTCAGAAGTGGGCATCTTTATTTAGGTATTTAAAAATAGGAATTACAGTCTTGAGCTGAAATCTGCCCCGAGTACAGACCTAACAAGAACTTCCTGTGCCAGAACATTTTGTCTCATATATTAACATTCATGTCAAATGCTTTTACTAACTTGAGAAAAATATGACTCTTTATTCATGTCTGACCTGTATGAGAATTTTGCAGACAGTAGATCCATATGTTTATAGATCCCTAAATTGGTCTCAACAGTGTTTTGATCACTTTCTGTGAAACTTCATGGTGCAGCTTAAGATTGTCAGAGTGAAAAAGGTGCCATTAGTCTTGAACCCTACATAAAATCATTGTTTAGCAGTGCCTATCAGGATGTAAATTAAATTAACCTGCTTTTAATCCACTACTTATTCAGAGCAGAGAGATAAAACAGAGCTGGTAATATCACTGTCATTTTTATAATAAATTAGAGGCTAAATATGTCTCAGAAAGTCACCTATCTTTAGTGCCTCTTTTGGCTTAATCTCAAAAGTTCCCCCATCCCAGAAGAGTGTCTTTACCACTGTATCTGGCTTCCTTTTTCTCCTTGTGTCACTGCATAGGCTAACTCAAGTGGGAAGAGAATATAAGAAGACTCTAGTCTGTCCTCGTTCTTGATACAGAGCGTCTCTGAGGTCTGAAGAGGTTTCTGTCCAGTTGGGTCTTGAAACTCCTAAGGCACAGTCTCTCTGGGAAAACTTCCACACTGTACAGTGGTCTTCAAGACCTCAAGCCCTGGTCCCTGAGTAGTCCCTCACAGGGCAAGTGCTCCATTCTGATTGTTCTGATGGCCTTCTGATGAACTCACCCAGCTTTACTGACGTCTGTCCTATTCTGAAGAACACCAAAGAAGATGCAATAGTATTGGTGTGACCTTACAAGTGTGGGGATGATAACCACTTCCTTGGACCTGCTGCCTGTGCTGCTAACACAACTCCGTATGCTGTTGCTATTTCTGCTGCCAGAACACATTGCTGACTCCAGTTAACTGTCCTCAGAGACTTTTTCCCAAAGCTGTTCCCCAGGTTGTGTGTATCACTGCTGAATTTCCCAGTGTTCCTGTTGGCCTATTCCTTACAGTCTGTCATCATTTCTGTGGCTCACAGGGGCCCCAGCCTCGTATTGACTGGCCAGTCCACTTTACAGTCAAAAGAAAGCTTCATAAGAAGTGAACTGTGTCTTCACCAGATACTTGACAAAGATTTTGAACAAGATACAATGATTTTGTTTCCCAAAACACTGCTAGAGTTAAGTGTCACTATTCAAAAATATTTTGTAAATAGATGGAACTACTTAGTGTAAAATAGTCTATTTTTGTGTACAGTGATGTCTGAAACTTAAAAATACGCACATGTTTTAATAGAAAATCCCTAATATAATTTAATGCATCATAACATTTTGATTTGAAGCACGAAAACATAAGTAGCTTAATTCAGACTAAGAAAATTATGAAAAGCATGCTAAGCATTCCTAAGAGGTGTTCAGAATGCAATGATGCACCATTCAGACAAGTCAGCATTAAAGATAAAGTCTTTGAAATGAAAATCTGGAAAAGCATTTTGGGTCATTTGTAAAGATTCTTTACATATTACACAGCTCTTGTAATTTCCAGGCTGTAATGGCAGTATCCTGGTGAAATGAAAATTGTTTTTAAGAAGACCCAAGAAGAGAAGGAAGGAAACAAGACACGAATAAAATAATTCTGCAGTTTAATGCAAGAATTAACTTGTATTCCTCCTACTTGCTACCCTCTAGGCTCCTGAAACTTTGGCAGCATGAGCTCCTCAGCTGTGTAACTACATCTCACTGAATGGATTGGCACTGGTAGTAAACCATTAAATCATAATAAATTTGTGAAAGTAGATTTCCTTTATTTAAATCTGACACTTCAGCATCTGTAAATTATTCTTTGAATATCTGAACATATTTTTGTTGATGTAGTCAATCAACATATTCTTATTACATCCTGCTGCATCAGAGAGGTGTAAAATGTCTAAATGGATTTCAGTTCCAAACAACACTCCTAAATCATTATTTTTTATTTCAAATGTTGAACAATAAAAATAACCATCTGTAGATCAGGAAGCATGAAATACTTCATTATTTTCACATAGAAAATAAGGGTCTTAAGCTAAAAGATATGATAATTTGATCTGTAAGATTGTACTTCTGAGTTTGCAAATTTTTTCAAATACGTTTTTACTTTTTAAACTTTTTTTTTAATATATTTGCACCAGATACTTGAGTTTAGATTTCTCTGATCAGCTACACACTTCTCTTAGTAAATTGGTCACTTTAGATTCCCTTTGAGAAGGAAACACAGTGGGAAGATTCATAATTTTATATTATATTATATCTCCTCTTAAAGTAGTCTTACATAACAAGTGGTTCAGAAACACTTATTTTCAATGACTTATTTTCAAGTAATAACAGATTAGTCAGATACAGACATCTACATTACACCTGTCTAAAGCTAGGCCAGATGAATCCCACCTCAGCTTAAGAAATCAATGAAAATTTTAATGTAGTCATGTCTTGTGTCCTTCTGGAGCAGGAGTAGCAATTGGTAGAAATAAATTAATTAAGAAGTTAATAAATAAACACATATATACATAACTTACAAATTGAATAGCTATTAGCTCTACAGGCTGTTGCTGTAATTTATTAAACCTTCTGCAGAAATCATAATTCTTCTGTGTTCTTTCCTATCCATTTCATTCAGTATTTGAAGGAAAAAGTATTATTTCAAAGTCTCCTGAAATTTTCTGTAACAATGCCTAACTATTAAGAACATTTTATTCAACATTTTCATCTCCACTTTCAATATGCAGTGTTCAGAGGTGGCAACGAGCAAGAAATCAGAGCTATGATACACCTTTAGTGCAAGAGCAAATGTTTCAGTGATATAGAACGAAAGCTATTATGTGGAAAAAGAATGGTTTCACGTGTCAGGCTGCTAATACCAGCTTTTCCTACTATAAAATAATTGGCTGAACCCAGAACATGTTACACAGTGTTGCATTTCTAAAGCAGCAGTTGTCCTTGCACAAACACACCTTGACTGCAGGTGTCATCCTTCTTCTCAATACATAGTGTTTTAAATAATTAGTGATCTATTTTATCTAAACAAGCAAAACTTTCAAAATACTGAGGTTAATTCATTACCTTCCAAAATTTTTAATACCAATATTAACATCTAATTAAAATTTGTCCTCTTCATTTATCAGTTTAGCTCTTGCTGTATTTCACTACTTTATTCCATCCTTCTCACTTTCCTAAATTATTGCCTTCTATCCTAAGTCATTTAAAATCACACTTCTCTTCAAAGTCAACACACTTCAAAAGTGGGAATACTAGCTTGAAAGAAGTCCTTAATTTTATTCATTCAGAGTCAGACAGAAGCCCAAAAGATGGAGAAGACTATGGATATAGAATTCTTTATACTTGAATATTCATAATTTAGAAGTTAAATTTTGATAATTTATGATATCTAGTTCACAAATTATGCAAATGTAGTAAGAGAGAAGTAAAATCATTGATATCATGATATAGGAAGTGACACAGAGTGATGTCATTGAAGGCTGTGTGACATAAGGCTCCCGTGTAGAGTGATGATTAAAAGCAAATTGCATATGAAATTTCTCCAATTTTTTTAATATAAATATTTTCATCTGAAAACTGAAAATTCAGAAGATGCTTCAGAATGGCAAACTATCATAAGTTAGGCAGCTGGAAAATCAAACAATTTTCACTTTCTGACTTCAATCCGCTTGTATGAGTCACAATCTTTAGAACTAATTTTCTCAAGAAAATTGTTTATAAACACTATAGAAATATGAAAATACTCATTCACAACTTTTACACTGCATGGAAAGTTTTTCATTATGGATGCATGTTACCTTTATATTTCAAAGCAACCTAAAAACTTTACTACAGAGAAAAGAGTTTTTAAATATGTAGTTTGTATTTAATTCACATTGTAAATACCGTACTGTTACATCAAAACCCCACATTTTTTTACATAGACAGTTTTAAAAGTATGCTTTCTATATGGCCAGCTACAGTCTACCTACTTCTTTTGCAGTTTGGCTATAGCAGGTTAAAATGCAGCATATAATGATCTAGCAGGTAAAACACAGAGGCTTAATTAGGCTGATTAACTATAGATATCTGTTGTCATTCGAGGTCCTCACATCTGTTGTACCTGGCCTCCAACATTTCTTTAAGGATGGTGTAGGTATCCCATTGGTTCCATGCCATATCTGTCAGCCCCAAACCGGTATCAGGGGAATTTTAGATGGCAATGCATGCAACCGTAGAGTCAGCCAAACTGAGTCCTACTTATCCAAACTCCTATTTGGACTCATTGAAGAGCAAATAACTATCAAGTAGATTACAAGTGGATATCTACTGGAGCCGGTAATTTCTACAGTATTCAAGATATCAGCCTAGGGCTCACAGATAAGACCTACAAACATTCAAACCTTTCTAAAAACAAAGGTGCAGAGACAGGGAATCTCTGATAGCACTAAATACCTGTCTTCAGGCAACTCATATGAAACCTACCTTAAATGTCATTGATATCTCCAAGAGAGTCTTTATACTTACATAGTTGTGACATTTATATAAGAAATTCTATAAATTAACAGTGAGTACATTTTTGCCTAAGTTACAACTAACGTTTTAAATGTGAACCAAAGAACTCTGCTTTATACATATTTCCAGATAGAAAGCAAATTTGAGAAAACATAGCCATAGATTTTTACGCGTAGGTTTGACTGGAAAATATTTTAATTTTCTGATAATCAAAGCCTTAAACTTGTATCAACTAATTCTTAATAAAAAACATTTACTTTCTTCTTGAGTGAAAACTGGATGAAAAAATACCTAATCTTGTTTTTTAATTTTTTTTCATTACAGTTCTTAAATACCTTGAGTGTATTGCCTATTTTTTTTCACTCTTCAAAACCAAACTAACTATTTTACCATGACATCACTGAAGTAGAAAACCGCAAGAAATATTTCAATTTTAAATGGTCATTTTTATTACTTTTGAAATATAACAAAAATGCTCTTCATCTGATGCCTGCTATGAGACACAAAGCAGGTCTCCAAAATCAACCTATGTTATTTTTTTCTTTGATGTTATCTTAACAAGCACATTGCATCAAGTCATCCTCTGACACTGTGAATGCATTAATTACAAACTATACTAATTTCCAGCTTTTCTGCGTATTCTTTATTTATTTTTCTTATCATTCAAGAAGCTTTGGCAGATATAAGGGGAAGGAAAATATAGTATTTCCTGTATAAACATGTTTAATTTATTTTTTGATATAGCAGGTGAAAATGAGGTGTCCACTTGAGAAGATCAAGGTTCAGTGCAAGATTGAGTTTTCAGTAGGCTAAACATCATTTCCCTCTGGACTACAGAGAGAGGCACAAAAATATAGCAAGTTTAGCCATGTCAGAATTATTTCTCAGACAGGTAGAAAACCCTAATCTTATCTGGATCAAGTGACTCAGATGAACCCAAGGTCTTATTTCCTGCCTTAGGTTTATCCAGTCTCAAATGCAAAATGGGACTGATACTCATTCTATCATTTAGTATGAGAGATTTTGAGGCCTATTCCTTCTAGGAAAAAAGAAACCAAAGCATCCCCACTGTAATTTCTTTTTTTTCACAACTATATGTGAAAATGTACTTTTTCATATTACTGTGATACCCTTCTGTGTTGCTTAGTTAAGTCCTGGCCAATGTACCAGCATTCAAACACTGCTGTTACTAAGAATGATATTGAAAATGTGATGAAACTATATGAAGTTGCACAAAGTAGCATATGTTTTTCACTGTGTAAGTGTATTACAGACTTCATTTTAAAGGTATCAAGAAAAATATGACTGGAAGTTTCAGGGTAGAAAATACTGGACACATTGTGCACCAATTTATTCTTTTTATTTCATTATTCTTGTGAGAGATAGGACTCAAATTAGTCACTGAACAATGTGTTGGACACATCTGGAACCTCCATGACAGACAACTTTCCAAATAGTTTCACTTTTTGTTTTGAGATAGTTATGGTAAGCAAAGTGCCTTGAATGTTCTAAAATGTATCCTCCATAAAAATAGAAAGTGTCAAGTAAGAAATCAGGATCCTATTAAACACTGGTTTCAAGGGAATTTTTCTATGAGGACATTTATTTTACGGACTGTTGTGGGTTTTTTTACATTTATGATTTTAAGCTTTCTTTGTAAGCTTTTGATTACTTCACACAAGTAATTTCCTATTACATTCTTCAATTATGAAAACGGAACTTTTTTCTGGATTTCTAGGAAATCAAAAAACCTGTGTATCTGTCCACTAATGCTTTTCTTTTGTCATCCTCTCACAAACAACAGCACTTTCATCACGACTTGAACAGACAACTCATACTTTCATCAAGCAGCAGCACTGCTCCTTCCCTTCAGTCTGGGACTTGTCCATCTGACACAGCTGGGCAAGGCGGAAAGAACATGTAGGCCATTTTATAGTCAAAAGTTTGCAGGTAGTAAGTAAAACGTTTTCATTACCCCAAAAATGGAACTAAAGAACATTTGTCTGCCATTACTTTGATTACTTTGCTTATTCTACTCCAACTTGCCAAATAATGCATTTCAATGCATTTAAAATTCCTTTAATGAAACCTTTCTCTCACCTCTAAAGATAAGTGCCTTTTAGACTGTAAGCTCTTCAGGGCAGGGACTAGGTAATTTTATTGTGTATGATTGTGGGGCTTTTTACACCATGAGCCCTCCTTGAAAATTGACTTTAATCAGCAATAATAATACTGCACAAGTTCTTAAAATTTAGCTTTACTGGAAAGTTTCCACTGCAAGGAAAATGACAAGTGAAACTTACTCTGATGAATAGCAGCAACACAGAAAAGCATCAGAATAATTATAATGGCTAAGTTCTGCTGGCTGCTGTGTAATGTAATGAAGTCAGTGCCTGCTGTGGCCAGATAAATCAAGAATTGCTTTATAGTTTGCAGCTGGACTTTTTAGTCAGATTACTCACAACAGTGCTGCTCCCATTATGGCCATTATGAACAGCACATTCGAAAAATAAGTAAATACACAATATGCTAATGTAATTTTGTGATGATTTAGTAGCAGCATGCAAAATGTGCCCAGTTGCTGCTGGGGTAGGCAGAGGAAATCTTACTGCTTGCCAGAACACAATGATATATCAATCTTTATACTTCAGTTACCCAAGGTCAACATAAGAACCTTATCAGATTTTTCTTTTCTCCTTCTGTGATCTTTGGGATCAATACCCAGGGGTAGAAAACATTTGATGGTGTTTATAGTGCAAGTGAAACGATGCTTTAAGTGCAGTAGGAAGACTTTAATCATTTTACCGCACCCAGAGGCTTTCAGCACATTTAGAATAAGTAAACCCTTTCTACAGATTACTCAGGGCACAGTTTCTCTAAGGTGAATGTCCTATGACTGTGTAAATACACCAGCCACTTGCAGGTAAATTTTGTGAGAGGGCTACAAGTCTAAAATGATATGGAATTCCTACAGATTTTGTGCCACTGTAGTTGAACACCAACATTTTCAATGCATGCAGTAAAAAAATAGTTTATTACCAAACAGGCAGCAGTCAGACAGCCAGGCAGCACCTGCTTCTTTCTCTTAGGTTGGTACAGGCATACCTTCAAACCATTCAGATCATATATTTCCATTTGTTGAAAAAGAGAATATAAAAAAAATATTTTGTGTTTTCTCAGGTTTTAAAAAGAGATACTTTTTTGACATCTAAGCCAGATCCAAAGGTCCGTTGTACCAAACACTGTATGGCATGTTGTTACTAATCCTGTGTAAATTTACATAAAGCTAATTTCATTAACACAGTTTGTATATAGATACTTGTGCTGAGTTCTGTAAAAGGATAGAGGCCTGAACTCTTGTTACTTCTTACCTAGGATCTAAAGAGAAAATGCTGGAGTAGTATATAAACCACTGTTAGTTCTAACAGTAGCATTGTTATTTGTTTCAGTTTTCTTTTACCCAGATACAGAATGAGAACTGGTTCTCTTCCTGGGTTCACCTTTGCTGGAACAGGATCTCTATTCTAATATTACTTTTTAAAAATTAACAAACTTGAGTAGTCCTAAACCACTTTCAAACTATATTCTTTCCTCAGATACATGTAAGAGCCCATACTTACAAGCACTGTCCCTATTGGAAAGAGTCGATGCTTTGATGAAGAAAGAAGAGAGCATTGACTGGGAAAATTCAACCAAAGATATGCTTATGCTTGTGCCAATTATTCTTACAAGCTGAAAAAGCATTCTGAGAGGCTGGCTTCCTTTTGTTGAAGCTCTCATGGCTTCTCTTTCTGCTGAATTTGAGTTTCATTTAGTACCTAGGTTTAGGAAAATGGTGGTTTACATAGATATCCTTTCTTGATCTTCAGGAGGTGTTTTTCTTGCTGCATTCCTGAACTGCTGCTTCATTTCATGTGCTCTTTCTCTGCAACCATTTCTTCTGGATCAGGTGATTCATAGTCCTCTGTGACTGTAAAGTTTAAATCTGACCTCCATGAGGCTTACTTGGTGAAAGTGAATTTGTCTTTCAGGTGCTGAATAAAAGCACATCAGTACTTCCTATCTCCAGAGTTCATCAAGATCTGTCATTGATATGTGAATTTTTATCAGCAACAGTCCAGTTCTGAATGCTGTCTATATTTCGACAGGGTCAAGCTGATTTTTAGATCCAGAGTTGGAAGTAGGTCAGTGAGGCAGTAAGAATTAGCAGAAGCTGAAAGGTGTCAACAGAAGGTGGCAGGACATATGGGGTACTGCAGAGGTTTCAGGGACCATTATCAGTCAGTAGAAGTAGAGGTAGAGGGCCTATTCTGAATAAACAGAGGAACTGTTTCTGTTAATGGGAATAGCTGCCATTTTCATCGAGACCAGCAAAGTGCTGATGAAAAAGGTTTGTCCAAGGACCTGAGAAATGGGCACTTAGGAAATAAAAGGCTAAGAATTCAGTGCTATGTCTAGCTTCCTAGAAAACAGCTTTTGTTATGTGTGAAGTTTGTTTGGAGAGAATTTTCCCAGAGAAATGGTGAAACGTGCCAAATAACACTACTTTCTGCAATGTGTTTGAATTTGCTATCTTTGACTTTGTCTCTGCAATTTACATTGCATCTCCATTATGTACAACAATAAACAGATGACAAAGTTCATGTCTGCCTATAAAATTCTGAAAATAATAGCTCGAAACAACTGCATTTCAAACACACCTGAGAAGAAAATGACAGAACTCGCATTCCACAGATGTTACTCCTGCCTTTAATGCACTACTGCTCAGATGCAGAAGCGATGAGCGCCATATAAAACCTTGCAGAGAATGCAGTTAGGATATTCTCAAGTGGAGTGCAATCCCATTCAGAAATGCAAAACAAAACCCGTGCTCCATTTAACCTCCAGTAAAAGCCTTAGAATACAACTGAAGTGGAGCTTGAATGATATACATGAAAGTCTTTTGGCTCTCTGTAGCAGACTGAATTTTACCCATGGTGATTCAATGACAGGCCTAGCCTATTGTCATTCATAGTGAAGTGACTAATGATTTCTTCATAACAGTTCCACTTGTAAATTGAAGTGCCTCTCACTCACAAAGATAAATAGCAAATCATCATCAGTCATGTATTTCCACATAAAGAATATACATTTTAACTTGGCTATATTCTTTATTTTATGGTTGTGAAGAAAAGCTATCTTACACACAATAGTGCCATGACTGCTTGATATATTTTCATTTATTGTGATGTTGATCTTCATTGCTTTTTACTCCAGCTACTACTGAAAAAAAATTTAAAAAAAGCAAAAAACCAAAAAAACCCCCCCAAAAATACGAAGACAGGAAAAACCTTGAAAATAAAGCATCTATACTTCTGGTGATTTTGACAACCTTGACAAATCACAATGAGAAAAGATATATTAAACTGTCATGCTGAAGTTTGCCCAAGGAATAAGGAAGAAAATTCAGCAGGGAATAAGATTGGTTTTTTTTCTCTTTCACTTGTTTTCATAAAACCAACCAAAATATTGAGGACAATATACAAAAATAAGTATTCAAAAGTACTTTCTCAATGATCTTTTACATGTGACTATATCCTGTCCTGGGTTTTTGGACCTATTTTTATACTTTTGGTTCTGGCTAATGAAACAGTCAGTAACACAAATCAGAAAGCTTTAAAAAACCAATTAAACCTTGAATTGTTTTACCATTTTCAGTAACATAATCATACCAAATAACTGGAAATAGGTTGATTTAAAAAAAAAGTGGAGGAAAACAATGGAAATACCTAAATGGTGAAGCTCTTCTCAGACCTGTCAGGGTCTTGTAACAAACATTTTGAATGTCTGTTCCTCATTTTAAGCATCAAAATGTATCTTTTTGACTCTGTAGGCATAACTAAAATCTATCAAAACAGCTAAAGATATTAAAGTTCTATTAAATTTTCAAAAGGACCATATCATGAAGAACAGCATATATTTGAATCTGAACAAATACTGTATACAAGATTGTTATAGGGACGCTGCCTATGACATGTTTTGCTTCAGCAACAATTTTGATCGTGGCTATGGCCTATCTTACTTTCTACTCAAAGATCTAAAGAGCTGTTCTTCATATTTATCTTCGCTTCAATTTTTATGTATTTCTATTCCCATATTACTTTTATTTTTTAATTATTATTGTTATTCCTACTATTAAAATTAATAAATTAGAAATCAAGAGTGAGGGTTGGACTGCAACTCTTATTAATTAGTTTTTTTCATGTAGAGGGTATTCAGCACTCATTTCAGTTGCCCATACAGAAATATACGTGGGTTTAAACACCCCTGGGTAACTTGCCTGTGCTTCAAGCCCTGTTAAATGAGCAAACAATGCCTGGTAGGCCCTACTTGGTACCTAGAAGGTTTGTGTCAGATAATGCCTGCCATCTTAAATGAAAACAGATGGCTGGGTGTAGACAATGAAACCCCACCTCTAAATCCATATGAGCTTAACTTTCTACAAAGTGATAGTGCAAGATAGTCTTCAACAACTCCCTAAAATAAAAAAAAAAAACCAAAACAAACCTGCTCTTTGCACAGACTGTGGAAAGAGACAAAAAATATCCAGAGAGCTGTAAATCAGATGTGGTCCATAACCACTTAAGACCTCTACAGCTTTTAAATACTTCACTAGTTATAATTTCAGCAGTGGGTCAAAGGATGTCCTCATTAATTATATCTTGGCTGTTGACAAGCTATACCAAAATTTCAATAGTGTTCTACCTTTTCTGCTTCCTTTATTTTTTAATGTCCATAAATATAAAACCTCTCTTGATATGAAAAAAATTACTCCTTGCATTTCTTCTTTGTATCATTATATACAAGCAATGAAAGTTAATAGTGATAGTTAAAAGTCATCGGCAACTGATAAATTTTGCTCACAAAATAGATAGAACTTTAAGCAATTTATGATAATTTTTGGATGAACATAAATTACTGCAGTCTCCTCACTACCAATACCTTGCCACATGAACTCAATACAAATATATTCTGCTTTTTGTTCTGTTTTTTCACAAAACACTTTAAAAGCACACTTTAAAGAAACCCTGTAGTTTCAAGTTCCAAAAAGTGAAAATGGGCCTGAGATAGAGGAACCAATATTAGTGTTGGTACTGTTTCTGGCATACAAATGTGTGAGATATGTATGTAGATATATATACATATATAGATATATTTATATATATATAAATTTTTTTTCCACCTTTATAGGAAGGCCTCGAAAATAGAAAAAATATAAGGAGCAAACTAATTTTTGTAGTCTTGCAATCACCTTCCTCTGCATGAACTAATGTCATCATACAAGACAGGCTCTGTTTAGCAATTAATCTCTTTAACCTGTAAATTTCTTGAGTTCCACAATAAGATGGAAACATCTTCTTTCCCAACTTTTGCTCTAGCTTATCCTTAGTTCTTAAGATAGTTTTATCCCAGAATTTGAACAATAAAATCAAAGCACATTTAAAAGAAAGCTACATCAGGCTCTTCCTTCCTTGATTTCTTGACCTTGCACATAAGGAGTGTTCTTTGAGGCATTTATTATTCATGGAAGAAAATATGGATAAAAATATTTCAGTAGTGCCAGTATGTGGCCAGTAGTTCCAAGGATAAATATAAGAATCATGAAGACAATAATACAGGTTTCTAAGAAACAACCATGATTGTTTCACTGTGAGATATACAGAAATAATTTTCTATTGAAATAATTAATTTTGTGACCAATTGTCCTGGTTTGAGACAAATTTGGAGGAATGTCCAAAAATGAATGTCCTCTGGTAGAAGGCAGGTTACAGCCACTCCTCCCCTAACCAGGTTTGGAAAGAATTTTTCACTTTTTCACTTTCCTCTGAGGAAAAATTCTTTCCGAACCTGGTGGTGGAGTGGTGGCTATAAACCTGCGTTTTATCAGAGGATGTTCATTTTTGGACGCTCCTCCAAATTTGTCTCAAACCGGAACACCAACACAAGAGGTAAACTCAAAACACCATAGCAAAAGAACAAAAAAAAATGTAAACAGGCCCTCTCTTTTAAATTGAAGAATAAAACTATTTCTACATCAAGGACAAAACCATTTTAAGTGTATTTTTTGCAGTTACTACAGATTAGCAGACACGGTGGCAATGACTGATACACTTTCACCTTAGTGTCAGTAGTTGCTTTTCTTCTTGTTTTACATTCGTTATATTTTTCTTATTCCAGGTACCTACCGAAACATTGGAGTAACTGCATACTCATGGCTTGCATCTGACATAGATGCAGTGTGCTGATGGGAGCTAAAAACCTATTTCTTATCTTTTTCTGTGAATATTTTGATGATGGTTTAAAAAAAAAAATACTTTGGTCAATATGCTTAAAAGTTTACAGCAGATCATAAGAGCAGAGAATCTCAATGCTTTAGCAATTCTGGTGACAGCTACATTGTCAACTGTGTGTAGTTGCAATCATGATATTACGACACTTTTGACATACATAAAATATGGTGAGAGATTTTTGTGTGAAGTAATAAACGCTGAAAAATTTTGTGAGTTTTTGCGAGTTTTGCGAGTTTCAGACTGCACTGTGGGTGAGGTGCATTGCTAAATATCCTTGGTTAGCTGTCTAACAGGTCTTATGAATCCCCATCACCTGGCAATGCCAAGGGCTACGTCTGTGGAAACACTCCTAGAACCATAGAATATCCAAGTTGGAAAGGACCCACCAGTATCATCAAGTCCAACTCCTGGCCCTGCAGAGGACACCCCAAGAATCACACCATGTCCCTGAGAGCATTGTCCAAACACTTCTTGAGCGCAGGCAGGCTTGGTGCTGTGACCACTTCCCTGGGGAGTGGTCTCTCAGAAACCTATATCTTTGCTATTAAGTCTGCCTATTTATGACAGATGAAAACCTTAGCAAATCCCACAAATTAGCTATAATCTCTCTCTAGACTACTTATGGGTCACTTTAGCTCTTGGGCTATAATAAGAAATAAGAAATCTGGGGGTTTTTTTTCCCTTAGAGTAATACTCATTATAATGAGATGAGCTGAGCATGCATAATGGAAAAAAAGATTCAAAATGGTCTTTTATTTTCCCGAAAAGTGGCTAATCACTAGTTGCAGTTGTGTAACTGCTTGGTTTTGGTTTTTCCAGTTCCTGTAAGTAATTTATTAATAATTTAAACATGAGAGATAATATAGAAATATAAAGCTGTAATTAGATCGGTCCCTTTACTAATAAATATTTGTCTTAGATAATTATTACACTGAAGTGGTTTCGTTTCTGCTAATGATTAGAGAATTGGTGGCATTTTTCTGTCCTTTCAAATTTATTGCAACTCATACGTAAATGCACTGAAAAAAATAACTCTCGCTCAGTTTGTTCGCTGAAGTTGAAAAACTAATCACAATCAAAAAAACAAAAATTGTTTTGTACTAACTAAAACATCAAACTTCAGGGTCATATCTTCTCAGAAAGTGAGAAATCAGACACAGCACAGTGTTAGGTGTTTAGAAACAATAATATTCTGATTAAATAATAATGTTCATTAAGAGGCTTGCTTGGAAGAGCAACCAGACTGACTTTTAATGTCCCCAATGCATCGTAACAGAGCCTCTTTTCCTCTGCCATAGGACTCCATAAGATCACCTCTTCTATTAGAAAGGAGTTTTTCTCAGTGTCACTTCCTAACAGAATGTTGACAGACTGTAAATTATAAAAGATAGTTTATGATCACCCACATAAATTACTATACAGAAGATTTATTACTTAAAATAATTTCACTCATTAGGCAGAGGAACGCTTTCAGTATGCAAAGTTAAAAAAAAAAAAAGTGTAATTTATTATGTTAGATGTTACCATAGCAGAAAATTTGTCATATGTGTGTAATAATAGGGAAACATAAAATGGTAATCAAAACATTTATGTAATATGAAATCATCCAATGCAGTAAAACTAAGTATTCAAACATATTTCCTTGTTAAGTCTTTTAGTGATTTATACTGTTAAATGGATTAAAGATATTCAATGTGTAGGTAGTCAATATAATCCATATTTGAAGTATTAATATATTATTTTATTTTTTAACTGCAAACTATAAAAATTATAATAAAACTAAAATACATTATTGTAGTTTTGCAACTGTGGCAATTTCAAATTTATCACCAAAAAAAGTTATAGTCAATAACTATATATACAGGTATTGCTTGTATTACATAAAAATATACACAGAAAGAATGAAAACAGAAAAAGGAAAAAAACAAGCCCATGATAATTTGGAAAGTTAATTTTATGCTGCTGATCAAAAATACATATCTTTAAAAATGTCTGCCAAAAACACAGTAGTGTTTGTATCTTGCTGATGTTGAACCTTTTTCTACTTAATGAAATTTTGATCCCCTCTGTATTATATTTACTGACTATTTTGTAATATTTATCACTTATACTTGCTAACTATTTCCTGTTCACTGAAATCCTTTCCCCCTCACGTTAGGCCAAGTTTTCAATAACATCATATTTTCTTACTAATTTTTATGGATGTTCTTCTCTGGAACAGTTATTATTTATTAATTTATGAAGTAGCCAAAGCAGAGACCTGGTGCAACTTTAAAGTAATGTACAAATATTATAAGTAAGTTGTTAAAATATTTACTTTAAACCCAGGCACAGATGTACTGAAAAAATGTAATGGAAGAAGTGCACAATCATTTTGTAGCATGTTAACAATGTTAATAACATAATTATTACTTAAGAATGTATTAATATTTTATAAGATATTTAAGCACAGCGAGAGAAATATAGTGCATAGTCACAACGATGCAAGTGGAGACTTGTGATATAGCTGTACAAATAAGAATACAGAAAAATGTGCAAGTAGTAATGTCTGTCAGATCGGAGTGAAAGTTGTAGAAGAGCCAGGAGAGATGGCTGTTGGAACTAGAACTGGCAAGGTACCTGGTGAAATCAGGATGAGTCTTCCCCATAAAAACATCAAACATGTCAGGCTGTATGAGATCACCACCCCTTATTCTGGGGAGAGAGATGAGGAGCATGAACCACTGCTGATGGTTAGGGACAATCAGGAGTGAAAGAAAGGGACCACACGATTCCAGCTTCCCTCATCAAATTGCTCTTAAGTCTTGCCACCAGGACCTCAGCAGCTAATGACCATCATGGACCATAGACATCGTTGTTGACTGCACAGGATGAACGCAAGAAAGGCAGAAAAAGAAGGGTGTCTAAGGAAGATACAAGGATGCCCCTCATATTGCAAGTGGACAACTTCCCATTTGAGATTGCAATCATGAGCTTTATACTTTCATACATGAGATCTATTACTTTATGACTCTCTCATTAAGCTTGGCAATAAATCAAGCTGTTTTATTACTGTAATGGGCTGAGATCCCTTTTATTATTACCGTCTGTATAACTTACAGTTTAGCATCTGGTTCAAGTTCCTCACATTGCAACAGATTTTGAAGAAATGTGTTAGGGGGCACAGGACTCTATCCTAGTGAACATAGAGTCACTGATTTCTGTAACAGACCACAGAAAAAAAACCAGATATAACAGATCTCAGGATTTTTCATGGTCTTCCTAGATTTTTATTGGCCTGTCTTTAGCTGTGATTTAGTTTATATAATCATCACAGAAGCTATCAAACAACATGTTGACTATTACCCAATCTGCTTAAGAGTCTACCTGGCTTTATACACCAGTTAATGCTTACTGAGACACAGTGGTGCTGAGTTGATCATGGTAGGCAATTCAGCTCCACACAGTCTCTTGCTCATTCCCTGTTGCATATAGATAAAGCCTTATAAAATGAAGGTCTTGTTGCCTTTGCAAAACCATGGCTCAGGCCTGTTACTGCAGCTAAGTAGAGAAGGACTGTGGGAAAGAGACGTGTGGGAGCTGACAGCTGGCCTGAAGGCCTCACAGGCATTGACCTTGACACAATCAGTTTGTACCCTTGAGAATTGTAACATCAACAGAAGGAAGAAGCAAAACAACAGAAAGAGGATGTAGCAACTGCAAAAGGCAGGGTATTTACTGGCTGATATTTAGCAAGAATGTGTGCAAGCTATAGGCAACCAATAATATTGTATTGTAGTAAGCTAGTACCAAATGAACATGTGGCACAAATGCTAAGAAATTGTATAAAAGAAGCTGTGTAGTAATAAAGGGGCTTTTTTTTGCATTTGCCTGGGGCAGAGTGTGTGTGCATGTGGTGTTGGTCTCAACAGCGACAATTCCCCACAGAGGGTTGGGGAGAGAATCGGAAGAGTAAAAGTGAAAACTCATGGGTTGAGATAAAGGCAGTTTTATAGGGAGACAAAAAGTTGCTTGTTCAAGCAAAGAAAAATAAGAAATTCATTCACTACTGTTCAATTCTTTTTCATTAAACGAGCCATCTTCAGAATCAGAATGAAGTGTAGCAGAATATGCACCTCATATGACAGCAAGAGCCTTGAAAACACAAACAGAACACAACAGGCCTCAAGTATCTAAGTAGTTAAAACCAGTAATTTGCTATTCATTAAAGTAGTATAACCTTGGTGCCTATTAAAGCCAGTATTACAGGCATAAAGGGATTAAACCCCAGGTTTCCAAAACATGTAAAAGACATGGTACTTTGTAAATTAGAATGCAAGATGGTATGAGATAGTAGTGAAGAACAAGCTGTAGAGTAGATTAGCAAGCATATAAAAATAACTCCTAGGTGATCTATGATATAAGATGAAATACTGCCATGACAATCCTTTGTCTCCTGGGGAACGATGCTAATGACTAACCATAATCCATCCTTCCTTCCTTCCTTCCTTCCTTCCTTCCTTCCTTCCTTCCTTTCTTCCTTCCTTCCGAATTCCTTCCGAATTCCTTCCTTCCTTCCTTCCGAATTCCTTCCTTCCTTCCTTCCTTCCGAATTCCTTCCTTCCGAATTCCTTCCTTCCTTCCTTCCTCTCTTCCTCTTTCTTTCTTTCTTTCTCTCTCATTCATCAATTACAGAATCTAGAATGGCACACTGAAAAGATGAGTCTATCACCACAGGAAATGTAAACACTAAAAATTTTATGAGTAGAACTTTTATTGTCTATAATTTGAACTAGTTCTTAAAATGAGTGTAATTGGACTAAGATAAATTCTTTGTTCAGATGAGCAAGATTTAAATTCAACTAAAAAGAAATAAATCACACAAAACCTCAGAAGTTGCACTGTAACAAGATGACGGAGAGTTTTGGTAACCTACTCTATAACAAGGACACAACTTGCTCATCAAAAGGGGAAAATGCTTGCTATATTAAAAAATGAATGGAAATGGCCACTCTGCCTTCTGCTTTGCAAAGATTTTTTCTCAGTGTAGGAAGGGGAAAGATGAAGTCTGAAGGACTCCTACAGAAAGATGATGATCTTTGGTGAGGAAAAGACTATTTTACCTATATTAAGTGTTTTGACAGCATCAGCTGGTCTATTAATTTGTCAGAATTCAGGAATTAATTTCTGGGTTCCAGATTTACACTTCTAGATTTTTATTTTATATTACAGAATGTGAAAAAAAATTAGATAGAGTAAATCTCTTTCATCACTGTCCAAGGTTAAGAGCCGTAGGTTTTTGAGTTCCTATCATTGTCAAGGGAAATACAGAGCTCCATTCAGTTGGCTATGGACAAGCGTTTATTATCAATATAAATGTCTTACAGTATTCAAGACATCTTCAGTGGGCTAGAAAAAGTGACACAGGAGATACAGGCAAATTGGGCCCTTCTGGACCAGCAAATATGGTGAGGAAGAATATGATGGGGTATCTTAAGTAATACTAAATATATATCATTTAGGCAACTAAATCTTTCCCATCTGAGACTAGAGGGTCATTCAGCTCCTCTAGGAGTAAATGCCTACATAGGATCAGCTGAACAGCTTCTCAAACTTTACTGACTGTGATGCTTAGACCTCTGGCTTAGACAGCAAACAGATGTAAACATCCAGGTAAAGATATCCTAAGCAGTTGATTGGTTGTAGGGTTTTTTTTGGTTTAGTTTTGTGGTTTCTGTGGTTTTTACTTGTTAAAGTTTTAACTGATTGGAACTTACTATAGAATGCAATTAAGTATAACTCATTTGTTTTCCTTCTCAACTCTTTCTTCCACAGGTCTAAGAGGATAAAGTAGCTATTTATATTAAAAGCTAGTGTAGTTTTGAAACATCTTAGACAGCAGAAATATTGATCAAAGAATTCTGGTTTTACACAGTTTGTTTGAAAACAGCACAACTTAAGTATTCTTTAATAATCAGTCTGCAACACTCCTAAACTGCGGATACCAATGAAGTGAAAAAGATCAGGTTCTAGTCTATTATTTAACATAATTGAAGACTGGCATACCTAACAAACTTTTGATAGTAACCAGCTGTTTAGTTAGGTAATCATGCACCAATGTCTAAATGAAATTTTTATTTCACATAATTTTTCTGCTATATAAATTTATCATATTCTAGAAGTATGTAAAATATTGCTGGAGTCTCATCAGTCACCCTAGAAACCTGACCTCTCATTCTAGAGAAGCTGCAGACCATATAGAGGAAGCTTACCAGATAAAATAGCAGGAAGGTGGTCTCTTTAAAATTCAGGGGAAATTGAACATGCTCAAAAGATAGCCTATCAAATTTAAAGGGGAAGGATATGAAAGTCTGGGAAACCCCATCTCCTCCTCTAACAAACTGGGTGCAATTACTAATAAACCCCCAAAACAGGCTACTGAAACTAGGACTGGGATTAGGACAGAGAAACCACTTATTATACACACTTTGAAGAACTGCCTGTACCTCTGTTAACTTCTTATAAATCATTATCACAGAGCACAGCAAAATAGAAATCCGAATTCATGGCCCTGCTCAGCAAAAGTTATGTATCAGGGACAAGATCAGAGCAAGCTGTGGATAGGCAAACAGGCCTAGGGACCAGAAAGACATCAGTACCTCAAGCCAGATAGACAGTATGAACTCAACCAACATGGTGACTACTTTACCCCAATACAAAGTAATTAAAACCAAACCAAAATGTAATTAGTACAGGTGTTTTTTCACTTTCTTCTGGGCCATGTGCTGGGTGCCACTAATTATTTGTCCCAGTTTGAGACAAATTTGGAGGAACATCCAAAATTAATGTTCTCTGATAGAAGGCAGGTTTCAGCCGCCCCTCCCCCACCAGGTTTGGAAAGAATTTTCCTCGGAGGAAAGTAACAGGAAAAAACCCTATTTATTTAACAGACAAAATGCACAATGGGAAAAGAATAATGCTAAATAATAAAACCTCTCTCTGTGGAGAGAACCTGGTGAATTCTCAGAGTCCTTTCTTTGGGTGTGGTCTCTCTCCTCTTTGGAGCTGGGTCGTCCTGGGCCCCCTCTGGGCCTCAGTGGAAAGCTCTCCCAGTGAGTTCTGCTGTTCTGAACAGTTCCCGAAGAGAAGAAGAAGAAACCGAAGTCCCAGGGAAAAAAAGTTTAAATCTCCATGTCTCTGTAGAAACGGACCCAAAAGCTGGCTGAAAAGCAGGAAAGGATGCTTCCTCCACTCTTGCTGCTGCAGAAGCATGCAGAGGAGTAGAGTGACCTTGGAGAATAAATTGCTTTGAAAAGTTCATCTGGCCTTTTTTTCTTTCTCTCACACATGGTTTTAAAGACACAGAAAGACACAGGAATCATGTCTGGGCTTAGAGCGGCAATAGGGGATACACATCATAAAGTCACCCCAAAACGAGTGGGATCCTTGTAAACAATCTGTGTAAACAAGTCCTTTGAAACTCACCTGCTGAAAACCTTTTCTCTGCATTTATTTTTTAGACTCCTTAGTCTTTGTTACTCTGTGAGAAAGTGTGTGAATAAGAAAGAAATCATAACACTGTGCTGCTGGCCTATCTAGAACTCTACTAAAAAGAGTTGATGGAAGTTTATACAGAACCGCATTCAGAATTCTTGCATGATGTCAAGTCATACTGAGTTATGTCGGCAGTGCCATATATTATTACATCATGGCTTTGTACGATCATAATCCGCATAGCATGAAATAATGTGCATATGTGGTCAAAAAAACCAAAATGTTTTCTCACATGCCAATCCTCCTTTAGTGCTAACACAATCTCTACACAGGTTTTTCCCATTCTTACCTTTTTGTTTTCTTTTCAGAGATTATTGGGTATTTTTATGTTTCTGTGTACCATAGGAAAGACTGAATTGCTCAAATGATTGAAGCAAATTTTTTAGAAAGATTGATATTCAAGTCCTCTACCTGGGCGCAAATTTCATAAAATCTCAGCTGAATTCTGAAGTAAAAGTTCCACAGAATGTTATAATGTTGTCAATTCCTTAATACTCTTTGGACAACCACTATATAAAGAAGGTAACAAAGCACTGACTGAGTCCCATATCTGTATTCCTCTGGATGGAAATGATAAAGTGAGACGTAATCTATTAAGGAATAAAACCAAAGGAAAAAAAAATCCACAAAATGCAGCTCATGTCAATTCATAATATACCTGGATAGGTGCTGTGTGAAACTCATAATAATATTACTAATAGTATTATGACTACTGCTAATGATGTAGATCAAGGTAAAAGTTGATGATATTTCTTGGGAACTTCTTGCTACTATGATACTTCCTGATGAAAAGCAAGCCAAAAACTATGTAATTATATCCTGGATGGTAGTTATGCAGCTTCTAGAAAAAAATTTTAAATTGTCAAGGCTTCATCTGACCAAAGGTTCAAAGGATCTTTCATATTCTGGAAATACTAGTCAAGTTTTGGGTTTTGCACATTAATATTTCAGGAGTGGAAGGTGGGGATGTAGTATGAAGAAGATGAAATTGAATGAGTAATATTTTTGTTCTGAGAATTTCATCCTGCTCTTTCTGTTACACCACAGTGCACTTTAATAAGACAAGTAACATGAGCTGCTGATGGGAGTTGCTCTCCCAGATACTTTTTGAGAGAAGTGTATCTGGGTTGAATAAAGTGTTTTTTCATGTGTAGATCAATCAAAAACAAATATTCCTGCTGCAGCTTTGAGAAAGATAAAGCAGAAAAAAAATATAAAGAATTCATAGCACACTTTTTGTTTGAGAAAACTTTGATAGACCTGAAACTATGAATCCAACTCAACTGTGCATGAAAAATATTTAAAATCTTTCTTAAATTAATTTTCTATCTCAAAAGATATGAAACAATTTAAAACTTACATTATTTACTTCAAACTGAAAGTATTCTTTAACATATTCTCTGAGTTATAACTAATATGTAATATCCATAGTTCAAGCCAGAAATAAGATAAAAGAAAGGTATTATATTTTAAACAAGAAAAATAATCTTCAAAGTCAGAGAGAGAAAATATTTATCGAGCAGTTCTACCTACACTGGTAGCAGATTAATAGAAATGATGAATCACAAAGATAGAATTAAAAAAAAATAATTAAAAAAATGTAAACCATCCCAATTAATTGAGATTCAGATATGTTAAACAAAATTACAGGTCCCATCTTTCCTAGAGTTCTGCTGTAAGTATGGGAGACTGCTATGAGGTCTCCTGGAGCCTTCTCTCCTCTAGGCTAAAAAACACCACCTGTCTTGAGCTGTGGCTTTACCTTTGCTCCCAGACCCAGGTGCACGGGATAATGCAGGAGGAGAGGAAAGTCCAGTGCGTGCCTCAAGGTGATTTGATTTTGTGTGGAAATAGCCAATAAATTAAACTGCATTAAGTTAATAACTGTCTAACACTGTGTATCACCAGTTCTGTGGTGGCTACATGTGCATCACTTCACTGGGCACCTTATAGCATCCATCTTAACCACAGGCGTTCTGCGAATCTGAGCCTGCCTTCCCTCTGATCGTCACACTCACACCAATAAAGAATGAACTGGGATAAAACTGGATGAGAACAGCAATACTGGAATCAGAACTGACTCAAATGTGCAACATGCAACAATCCAACGCCTCACGCCATCTTTCCTGCTTGAAAGACTGTTACCATGGATGAAAGCCAAAGTCATGGATTAAATGGCAGGAAGGGGAGTCTGTCATCAGTCAGTGGATGGTGAGAAATTGCATTGTGAATCACCTGTTTTTCCCTTTTTAGTATCATTTTTATTATCATTTTTAGTACCAATCTTATTATAATTTATGGTATTTTACTTTATTTTCAATTATTAAACTCTTATTTTATCAACATGCAAGTTTTACTTATTCTCCTTCCCATTCCACCAGGGGGAAGAGGGAGACAGGGAGGTTGAATGAGTGGCTGCGTGGAGCTTAATTTCCAGGTGGGCTTAAACCACGCAGACTGTCAAATCCATGTCTCTCTAATTTAGAGACAAGGATTTGTGAGGACGGTATCGAATGTTTTACTTCCAGACTGTTTCATTTATAGGAAACTGTCAAAATTCTTTCAAGATTTGGCTGCACTTAATGAGACAAACATAATATGAGAAAGATAATGTCTCCATCTTCAGCCGAATGCTTCTTCTTATTGAAAGCAATGAAATAGCTCGTACTAGAAGCATCTTGGTATAAAATAACTTTCTTTATTTCTCTATATCAATTTCTGAGAAAATTTCTCTGAAAGTATACTTTCATCCTTTGACTTTTTCTTATAAATGGAGTTTTAATAAAGTAGCCACAAACCCGCAATGTTATAAAAATACACATTATAAGAGTGGGAAAAAATATTACTAGCAAAACCATTGTTCAAAATGCTTTTTTTTCTTTTTTCTTTTTTTTTTTAAAATATGACAGAAATGATAGTAAAATTGTTTGGTGATTAATAAACTACTCCCTAATGTCTTTGTTGAAATGAGAAGTGAAAGTAATTTAAGTTGATACCCTCTGCAGACAGTGCTGACAGCTAAAAATTCATTAAGAGAATATAAAAGGAATAACAATTAATGCATTTTTTTTTCATATTTTAGGAGGCTATGAAGAAAGTTGAAAGTATTGATTTACCATTGAGTGAAATTATGCTTGAATTTTTGTAACCTTGTAATTAATTTTTTTCAGTAAACTGTAGATGGATTTGTAGATATGATTTAAATGAAGCTTCATCTATAACTCATTGCTAAACTTCTCTGTAGTCTTTTGATCAGTTAAGATATTCTAAAGTCCCCAGTATAGCCACACAGTGTTGGAATTTTTAGCTTTTATGCAAAAAGAGGTCATACTTAGTAGTTGAAATTCATATTGATAGTTCAAAACAAATCATGTGTTTTAATGCAAACTTCTGACATTCTGTATGAAGTCATGTTGTTTTTTGGTAAGAATATGTCATACTGTGTCATGTCACAAACTGTCCTGAATGGTATTACTGTAACAGGCCATGACAAACCAATGAGACATACTAAAAGAAATGAAGTATTTTTAAGACTATTTTGCAATCACCGGAATCGCAAGTATCCAGTTTGAATATTACACTTCAAACAGATTATGTAATTTTAGCTGCATTTTTGCCCAACTATCAAGTTAAATCTCCTTTCTTTATACAGAATTATCCTTCATGTATGTGCAGGTATAGGTGTATAAATACACAGGTATGTATATGAATTTTGGTCTGTGTAACTTGCGATATGCAGCCTTTTGTAGTGAATCTAAGTGTAATAGCAAGGTGTCCACACTCTGTCACTGCATCAGCGTTAAAACCCACAGCTAATGAGTTAATTCTAATGGGTAGAGTTATATCCATAGCAGACCTTCTATGTGATGGTGTATCTAGTCCCATGCTTGGAGTACTGTCCTGTGGTCTTCATACCCCATTGTTTCTTTTTAGGGACAAGGACAAAAGGACTTATTTAAAAGCTTCCTTTCACCCACAAGTAAGTGACAGTTACTATACTGTACTACCCTGCAGGGAATATTTTAAAGAGAATGACTGTCATGCTCATGATAACTTATCTAAAAAGGCTGGCCAGGAGTTCTGATCAGCCTGTAACCAGTGTTTCGGTGGTGTTAAGCAGAATTGACATAAGAAAATCTCTTTTTTTAAGATACTTTTTCATGAGCATGCAAGGAAATATTGCTTCAGATAATAAAGGCTATGAAAGACTTAAAAAATTTAAATTCTCTGGAGAGAATACTTCACAAAGGGGAGTTTTTGATCCTCCCAAGTGTCACAATTTCAAACCCTAATAGGAAGCAAATATTTTCTTATAACAATGTCAGAAGCCAGCATATTAGCTATGTCCAAGCCAATTAGTTCTTTCTCAGACAAATCTGCTTTAGATGGAACTATCTGGAAGCCTTGGAGACACGAGAAGCTGTATCTGTACACCTCAGGATCCCTGATTGCCTTTGCCGTTCATGTATTTAGTGTAATGGACATATTCAGTGGAATCCAGTCATTATTTTTAATTGGTTTCCATATAATTTATTTATCAAACTCAAATCTGCTATCATCTTGGCTCTTTTTAATTGATTATAACTACTCTTTTCATAGAAAAGAACAGAATTTCTAAATGTTAGGCACTAACAATTATACAAATTATAGTAAATATTGTTTGGATTGAGTACACGTGCATCAAGCTGATGGATGTCACCCAGTTTAGTGGTGTGGATGAGATTCTAAACTTTAAACAGTAAAGGAAGTGAGGCACTAGAACAGGTTACCCATGGCAGTGGTGGATGCCCCATTCCTTAAAGTGTTCCAGGCCAACACAGGGGGACAGGGGCCTGATTAACTTGGTCTAGCAGAAGGCGTACCTGCCCATGGCAGGGGGAGTTAGAACTAAATGATCTTTAAGGTCTTCTTCCAACCAAACCATTAAATGAATTTATGATTCTATAAATAGACAGTAGTTTAAGTGTACTCATGTAGACTCTGTAGAGTGTTGTTTACTTTTGTTCTCTTTTCAAGTTATAGTCCATATATAATATGTATATGAGATCAGAAATAAATTAAGACCCTAGATTTAAAATCATAATTTTTCTGTTGGCATATATGCACACAGTGATCTAATAGCTCTTGATCTTGCAGACAGATCTCCAGAAATCTTGACTTTAGCTGGTAAAGAACAGCATTTAGTCAACAAAGATGAATAACTGATAACATTATACTACCATTGGGC
The DNA here is from genome assembly GCF_009650955.1 of Corvus moneduloides. Taxonomy (NCBI): domain Eukaryota; kingdom Metazoa; phylum Chordata; class Aves; order Passeriformes; family Corvidae; genus Corvus; species Corvus moneduloides. Next base: position 73,396,898 of record NC_045477.1, read on the forward strand.
AAATGCCTTCTTGGAGATAAACACTGACTAATATAATACACACCATCTAGGGAATGAAGCACACACTGATTCTTGAGTCAGAAGTTGTCTATGTAAAATTTGTATTTTCATCAGACCAGCATCATGCATTTTGCTTCAGTGCCTATAAGAAGGCCTCAGGGACTTACTAACCTTTATGGGAAAAGTCTTTTATAACTTATTACCTGTTCTGGAGGACTAAGAGGCTTTTTTTAGCTTCCTGTAAAATTTAATAGAGTATAGAAATGCTATAAAATTCTACAGGAGATGTGACAGGAGAAAGACAATTCTCATTCAGTTCCCTAGATATAACTTTTACAGTATACTTTCCCTATATCACAGAATCACAGAATCAATTAGGTTGGAAAAGACCTCTGAGATCATCGAGTCCAACCTATGGCTGAACACAACCTTGTCAACTACACCATGACACTAAATGTCACATACAGGCTTTCCTTAAACCCCTCCAGGGACAGTGATTTCAGCCCCTCTCTGGGCCGCCCATTCCACTTTTAAGTGTAATTTCCAACTCATTGATATTTTTTCCCTTTTCAATTTTGTTGATTTGAGTTTTATATGGCTGATGTATATGTAATAACTTATATTTTTTCAAATATACAGATAATAATTATATTATGTGCTTCTTAATGCATTAGATTCCTAGAAAAACCCACCAGATATTACTGTAGAAGTTAAGAATAATATGTAAATATTCCACATTTTTTAGATTCAGTCATTTTTGTACATTGATTTGTTCTAAAATTTTTAGAGAAAAATTAAGCTCCCACAGCTGGTTACTGGTACTCACTCTTTTTTTAAGTGCAGTCTTAATAAGCTGATTCTGCACCTTTTTGAGATAATGTTTTAATGGGAAACCCATTTTATTGGAAACCCATAGTTCTAACTTGTTATTAAACAATTCAATTGATTTCAATCCAAACAAGTCAGATGAATGTAACTTGTCAAGTAAAGCCACGGAAAAGCATGTTCATAAGAGAATCCATGTTTTTCTCATGCACACCTGTTGAAGACAAATATTTTCTAGCATAAATTCAAGAGAATTAGGAAAGAAATGGCAGTAGGCTGTTTCTAAAATGTTTTAAGAAGTTTAAACTGAATTTCTTACCATCACAAAAGTTAAAGGTGAAAATATGCATACATTTTGCCATAAATGATCACCAATTATTTTTGTAAATGGCATTTTATATTATAAAAGTATTGTCATTTCATTTAGAATTGGAATTCAGGTTAAATTAAGATATGCATGCTGTGAGGCATACTAGGCTAATCATGTCAAGGTCATTCTGTGTGAAGCTGGAGAATAGGATCTCAAAGGGACTGCATTTGCTTTGGGGCAGGTATTTTCTGTAGCGCAGTCCCTAAGTCTTGCTTCCCTATGCACATTCTCCTTAGACCAAGACTGCATAACCCAGATAGTTATTGATGATGTTGTACTAGGCACTTCAATTTTTTAAAAAATAAACTCAGAATACAAAAGTATCTGTAGTTCTTTGCAGTAGCAGTATGTTTAGGGAATTGTTGATAAGTACATTGGCCCTGTAGCTCAAGTCTGTCATTAATGATGAAAGACTAGAAAGGGAGCTTTCTGCAGCTTATCTGATAAGCTTGGCAGTAAAGCCTGGAGTTCCTTACCTTAAACAATATGAGGAATACTGGCTCTGCTTTTTAAAAAAAAATTAATTCATTTTTGAGCAAATTGCCAGCCCTCAAAGATAAAAAAATGAAAACACAAAGAACCAAATTCAGGACAGATATTCAAGCTTGTCCATTTTAATATTAACCAACCTGAGCTGACAGACAAAAATGAGATCAAAGCAAGAGTAGTATCTTAAAGACTGCTTTCAGAGATATTTATTAGGATTAAAGTGTTTGGGTAAGCCAGTATTTTTTATTTTCTTAAAAGCCACTCTACATCTTCAAAAGCTGTGTCCTGACAGTACTTAAGGGGGCTCAAAAGATAGTTGGAGAGAGTCTTATTACAGGTGTCTCTAAAGAGAGGAAAAGGGGCAACAGTTTTATACTGAAAGAGTGTGGATACAATATTGCTGCTAGCAAGAATTTTTCTTGCTTCTTTCCAGTCCGTGAGATACTTTTCTCTCTCATGGACGATATTAGCAGAGTTCTATAAACTATGAACACCTGCGACCTTGCAGAGCTTTGTTTATGGTACAGTAGAAAAATATTTTGACATTGGATGTTTTGGGATTTTAGCCAGTCACCCCAAGGGGTGGCTGATCCTTTGACCAATTAGACTATGAAGAAAAAAGTCTATAAAAGAGTTTGTAAAATAATTAAATAAATCAATCTTGCTGCACAATTCCTGCCTGTTGGATCTCTCCTCTCCTCCCTACCACTGCAGGATACTGTAATAAAAGAGGGTAAACTTAGATTGGACATAAGGAATAGGTTTTTTACAGTGAGGGACATGAGGCACTGGAACAGGTTGCCCAGAGAAGTTGTGGACGCTCCATCCCTGGAAGTGTTCAATGCCAGGTTGGATGGTGCCTAAGCAACCTGATCTAGTGGAAGGTGTCCCTGCCCACAGCAAGGGGGTTGGTACTTGATGATATTTAAGGTCCCTTCCAATGCAAACCATTCTGTGATTATATGTGTCTATTAGCTAATGGTGAGAAAATGTTTTGTTATGTGAAAGATTCTGAGCACAAAGTTCAATAAATAATGTGACTTATACTTTTGTAACTTATACTCCTGATAAGGCCCAACATACTCTATAGTGTGCACACACTCCCACTTATTTCACCACTGAGTTGCACATATACGTGGCTGGAAACTCAGGAGTAACATTACAGCCCACAACACTAAAAGATGAAAGTTCCCATTGTCAGCTAACTTGAGCGGCAGCAGCTATTAAATTCTGTAATTTTGATTTTTCTACTGGTCAAGCAAAATTGAAATACAATAATCAAAGTTTAATTACAAAAGGAGATATTCCCAAAATGTATTAAGGCTGAGAATACAGATAGCAAATATTTTTAGGTAAATTAAACAAAAAAATCCAAACCCAAATAATCCCCAAAGAAACAAATCCCTTTCACATGGAACAATGTGTATTTCGGTTGTGTGTTTTCTCATATGTCATACAGAAAATGTAGCCTGACAAAAGTCTGTATGGTGGCAATAAACTTTTAATGACTACTAAAATTTTATTTTATTTAAAGTAGCTAAGTCCTGTAAATTTAAGTTTCATTTCTATAAAACATCAAATGATGAATGCAGAATTTATATACAATCTGATCCTAAATATACCCTAAATAATCCTGTTATGTCATGTCTAAGATCCTTACTGGGATAAAACCCAAACCACACCCATTTCCATTAAATAGAAAAAATCATTCTCCCAAAAGTACAGTTTTCTAAAAGCAGAATTATTGAAAGGAGTAAACAGTAGGCAGATTGCGAAATAACTATAAGACCACACAGATGTACAGATGTATAACTAGAATACTAAATTTTATAAGCAGAGTTTGTGGAGTCATTTTGTTGGATTTGAGTCAGGAAGAGCCATTTCAGTGCATTCAAGAGACAGGAAGAGAAACCTCCATCAACCGAAAGGCTAGCAGAAAGTTTTCTTCAGGGAAAATGTATCCACTTCTCATGTCTCCCATTTTAGTATTTAGTTTAATGCACATCATGTATTTGGCTTCTGTCTGTGTTTTTCTTGCCCAGCATAATTTTTGCAACAGATTTGCCCTGAAGCATTAACTACCCTTGATAGTTTTCTATCTTGCTGTGTGATTACTTGCTTAGCATAATGACTTTTCTGCTTTTTTAAATTAGGATGGTGTCACAGGAACTACTGTCGAAAAAGTTGACTTTAATGCAATATGATAATATCAGCAATGGTAAGAACATCTAGAATGTTAATGTAACTACAATTCAGGTGTCCTGAGTAACCTTTCAGAATTCCCATGCTTTATTTTGCGCAGTAAATTTTGAGAAGGCATTTTAAAAAATTCAGACCTGTAATAAAAAAATAGCAAAACACAGATGAACAAAATTTCCCAACAGAAAATTTTATTCTCTTTAGAAAGAATTGTACAAAACCCCCCAATATTTCATTACAAAATGCTAATTTATCTATGCTCTTCTAATGCTAACCTGACTTACTATATCAAATTATGATTATCTTCACTCGTAAACTGTATACTAATATACATTATATTTCAGCAACATAATTTCTCCTGTAGTCTTCATTATTCTTATAATTTATGCATTATCTTATACATTTTAAAATGAAAATTATTTTATATTAACAGAATACATTTTTCCAAGAAACTCCTGAGATTAGGTCACTTGCTTTATTTATTTGCAAATTTTTAAGATTTTACTTTTAGCTCAAATACATGATGCATCAGTTTTATTAACTGGAATTTGAAGTGACCAAAATTCAAATTGCTGACCATTTATAATGTGACCTTGTAGCACAGTAATATTGAACATTGCTCTACCACTGCTTTGATTGAGTTTATTCATGTACTAAAACTGTGAAAGAATTCTGGAGCATGGATAATTTTTGAATCAATAACTACATTTGACAGTAATGAAATTTTAGGTTTTTACTGCTCTAGGCAGTGAAAAGTTTAAGCAACATTGTAGCAAAAATAAACCAGCATAATACTTATATTATTTTCTTTTTTATTGATTCATATTAAAAAGAATGTGGTAAGGAAGCTACTGAAGGACAGAAAGACAGTCTTTTCTTTAACAAATACTGAGCAGTTAAACTGCATAATCCCACTTAATGTTTTGAGTAACTCTCCATATAAATTCAGAGATTAACTGAGAAACTAATGAATTTATGAATATTTTTGTTTTATTCTTTTGTCAGTAGAAAATATTTCCTCAGCATATGCTACACAAATACAGAAAGAGTGCTTCTTATAAACAAGCCACTGAAATTTAGTTCTTTTGCATAATAGAGCTGGATTAGTTCTGTTCTGCTTAGTCTCCAGGCTCAGGGAAATGCAAATGCACATGTGGGTGTCTAGCTCATAAACTATACTTAATTGTATTTAAGAGGTCATATAAGTGTTATGTTAAAATTTCATCAGCTTTCACCATTTAATACCACATTATGCATATAAATGCTGATACTCTCATGTTTTTCCTAATATCAGAAAGAATCCAAACGTTTGTATACATTAATGACAATATTTCAGTGTTAAACTGGTTAATGTAGTTCAGCTTTATAGAAATTATCCCTAACTTTCAAGTACAGTGAATGTTTAATATGATAATTATAAGGCCTTGAAAGAAGTTTGGAATAGCCTATGATCTCAAAGAAAAATAAAATCCACTTTTAAAATAACTAACCTGAACAAGGTTTTTACACTTACTAAGGATAATGAAGTTCTGGGTATATACTATCTACTGTATTAATTATGCAAAATTTTATGGTTTCTTTTCAAAAGGTTATTAAACTGGAATATAATTAAAAATATAATAGCTGAGAAAAAATGCAAATGTTTCTGGAAGTATGAGATTAGTAACTCTGGCATGAATTAACCTATATTTTTTCACATACAGCTTTGCCACTGCATTTCTGATCTACAAGATCCCTTCTATTCAGCACTTGTGTCTCAGCCAATTAATGAGTGGTAACTGTGTCATGTTTGTGAAAAGATTCAAATAGTTATTTCAGGTATTAAGCAAATATTGTCTAGCTTTAAATTATTGAAAGTTTCAACCAGAAATCCTGAGGTAATCACAGTGTTCTTGGGGTTTCTGTCTCTCTTTTCGTCAGCAAAAAACCAGAGCTAGTTGAATGCTGTTTGTTATATTTTTCTTGTGTCTGGATGATTTATACAAATATATTCCTGTATTTTCCTTATCATCCTTTCTGCTAACTAATTTGAATATTTCTCTTTAATTTTTCATTATATAAATCTTAGTGAAGAAATATGGGTGCTTTAAGGCTTTTATACACCTCATAAAAATCCTTCAATTATTTTTCACAGTGTAACATCCAGAAATCTCCAGCATACCCTGCGGCTGGATTGGCATTTCAGTACATCCTGCTCTAGGCAGATTGGACTTGTTGGCCTCATTTCATTTGCAAGGAAAATATGCTCCAATTATCTCCATGAAGAGACCTGCTAGAACATATTTTTTTATTTCCTCCCTCTGGAAGGAAATTTGCATGTGCAGTGGAGTGGTGAGCTAACACAGTTCCCACAACCTGGAGCTGAGACTGAAGAAAAATACACTTTGTGCCAGCATCAAAGGATGCACTGCAGGGCATCTTCAACTCATAGGCATAGCTTTTTACTCCATAATATATATTGGACAGTTGCATGTCACCATCCTGCCACATTTTTTCACGTCAGGTCTCATGGGTTATAACACTACTAATAAATTAATTGAGTTTGGTTTATGAGGTAAACAGATATGAATTAACAAAACTCACAAAACCCCCAAAACAGAGAAAAAAGAAAGTCCCTAAAATTGAATTCTCTTATTTTTCAAGGCATGTAAATATCTAGAATTAATTACCTTTGGTCAATGTTAATGCTCAAATGATGATTTAGAATCTTCGGAGAGAAAACCATCTAGCACAGGCTGAATTGTTCAAAAGATCTTTGCAGCAATTTAACAGTAGAGTTGATTGAATTCCAGTGCCAAGGTACTTTCCCTGTTTATGTATCATTTTGCAACAGAAGCATAGCTACTACATATTTTTATATGTAGTATAATATGGAATGCTGAGCTCAGAAAGAGCTGGAAAATAACATAAATTAACAAGATTTCTCACACTTCAGTTTGTGAGGCAGTTTGTTAACTTACGATTCTGGCCCAGCACGACACCTGTCCAGCAGTCTGGTGGAGAGGACACAGAAGAGGCAGAGCACAAGCAGGAAAATACATGTCAGGAGGACTTGTCCCCTGCCCAGAATTTCTTTCTGAGCAATTCACAGTCTATAGATACCAATTTAATTTTGTAACTTTTTAAAACACAGAAAAATAAATAAGCTTGTTTGGGTATTTCCCCATTTTTGTAGGAGGTTTACGTGAATGGAGATATTTAATTCACCAAATTAGTGTATCTAATAGGCCACACAAGTGCAAATAGAATTATCCATATATTAGTATAATTCAAATAATTTGCAATTCAACTGAGACATTGTAGACCTTTGACAATTAATTGTTGAAAGAATTAATCCCTGAGCAACTTATAAACAGTTTCACCTCATATAGACACAGAGAGTTTAGAGCACATTTACAGAAGACTCCTGGACAGCTGCCTTTTTTAGTAATGCTTATTAATTGCTGTGGTAGTCAGGATAAATTAGGCCTGATTAACAGAGCTGCTACCATAAGCCCATGAACTTTATCAGCTGTTTCTCTAAGTAGTCAGTAGATGGCCAACCTCTCGGTCTGAATGAGAGAATGAACCTTGAATGTAGGAAATGGACAGCCAAACTACACAAGCCAATCATCAAAAATGGCAGCAGGTCCAGAAGAATTTTTTTTTGACTGCCCAAACAGCAACACCAAGTCAGACACCACCGCCTCCTGTTCTTTTGCTCTGTACTGCTGTAAAAAGTCTAACTCCATTTTCTGTATTACCAGACACTGGAGCCCTGAAGGAAGAAAGTAGCTTTTTCCTTAGATTTCCCACTCCTTAATTCCTCTCCTCCAGGATAAACAAACCTCAGCCTCAACACGTTTTCTGTTCTGTATTTATTCAGTTCACCTTCAGTTGAACTTATGCATATAAAGAAACATATAAATGAGAAATTCAATAGGAGATTCCCGTCTCAGAAGGGAGAACTGGGGATCATCTGAGTTAATTTTCATAGTTGTTGATACAGTGCTGTGGTTTTGGATGTAGTATGAGAATAATTTTGATAATACAATGTTTTAGTTATTACTGAGCAGGGCTTACCCTAAGATGAGGACTTTTCTGTTTCCCAAGCTCTGGCAGCGAGGAGTTTCACAGGAAGGTGGGAAGAAGCACAAACAGGGCAGCTGACCTGAACTGGCCAGAGGGATATTCCATGCTATAGAAAGTCATGCTTAATCTATAAACTGGGGGAAGCTGGTTATGAGACAGGAGAAAGAACGTGTTTCTACAACCTTTCAAAATAGATGTAAAACCTGTCTCATGATATTGCCTGAAAATTCCTATGTGGTTGATTACCTATGACAAACTATCCACTCAGTAACTTTTTCAACAATAGACCTAACTAATTTATGTTTAAAACACTTGAAAAGTAGTCCCATAAAAATTCCTTCTTTCCAAATATGTTGTCTTGGGGTGACCTTATGATGTGTATCCCATATCGCTGCCTATGCCCAGAAATTAATTTTTGTGCCTTTCTATGCCTCTAAACTGAGCCTGAAAGGGGGAAGGAAAAAACTGAGCAAAACTTTCTCAAAGCAGTTTGCAGCTCGTTCAAGGTTACAAAAAGATAGCAGGTTTTTTTTTTTTTCCCTAGCTGGGGCAGGGGAGGGAGGAAGCACCCAGCTTGCTGCTTTCCAGTCAGTTTTTGGCCAGTTTTTTTCTTCTTCTTGTTCTCTGGAGAGAGACTGAGAGTTGGACTTTGGATTTCCTTCTCTGGAATTCCGGATTTTTCCCCTTTTCTACTGGACTGCTTGATTGCTGTAACATCAGAGCACATCGGGAGGACTTTCCACCGGGCACAGAGGGCCTGGCCCCGGCCCAAGCCCCAGCTCCGAGGAGACCAAAGGGAGGACTCGAACACTTTCCCAGGTTTTTTCCTCTACCGCGAAAGATTTTACCATCTAACATTGTTTTCCTTCCCATGTGTTTGTTAAATAAATAGTTTTATCTTCTTCACTTTCCTTCGAGGAAAATTTATTTTTTCCTGAACCTGGTGGGGGAGGGGTGGTTGTGCCTTCTCTCAGAGGATATATTTCTAAATTTGCCCAAACTGGAACATATGTTATTAAATAACTTTTTAGACAGTTAGTTTTGTGAAGAAACTTATTCTTGGATTCTATTTTTAGTGAATTGTCACTCTAGTATATCAAGCTTGCTCAGTCTAATGCTCTGCTGTTCTCCACTTAGTCTATGTAAGAATCATTCAAAAGGTTTCTAAAATTTACAGTCAAAAAGTTTCAAGCTTTTTCAACCTAACCCAAATACTGTGATTTTTGAAGTTAAACTTTGCATCTTAATCCTTTATACAGACTGTTTAATAATTTATGGGAGAATTTCAAGTGATTTTCCAAAGATTTTTTTTCTTTTGGAGAGAAAGGAAGAAAGAGAAAAAGTGCTTCCACAGTGATCTTGTATAGCATGGAATTAGGGATTAAAGCTCTTTTAATATTTTAATGACCTAACAAAAAAAAAAATGCATGTTGTCCTATTATTCTGAAAGACATGTAATTAGAAATAATGTTAAAAAGGTAGTTTTAAATCATACAAATAAACCACCTCTAGATGTGAGAATTTCCTCCTTCCCTGCAGTTGCTTAAACTGGTAATTATCTGGAAAAAAAAAGTTGGTGTAATCTTATTACTATTCAGTAAAATTTTAGCTGAGGGAAAGATAATGGTATACACTACTGTGAGAAATTATATCTGATCCAATGAGCCTGAACTTCTGTTGTATAGAAACCTAATTCATTTGCAAAATGTTATGCAGAAATAAGGGAATATGGAGGAAATCAGGTGTTTCATCCCACAGAGTTCTTCCCACTAGGGGGAGATGAAACTGCATCTCATATCAAACACTGCGATCATATTAAAATACTTTATTTAGTAATGTACCACTACTTTCCCTGCTCTGCTTTGGAATTGGCAAGACTTGATCTTTAATGTCCATATACTATCTCCCTTTAACAAATATTTTGCCTCCTATTAGGCAAGAGATAGTCAGCAGAAAATAGTCAATATTTATATATATAGTCAACATACACACATATATATATATACTCAGTGTTGTGGAATGCCAATGACATTATATCAAGCAGTAGCACCAAATACTTTTTCTTATTTAACATCCTCCATGTTCATGATTCTTATAAATATGGACAGATTTTTAAGGAAAGTATTGTTATTACCAATACATAAGTCACTTTTAATAGTTCAGGTTATGCACCATACAGCCACTTCTACACATTCATTTGTGTGAAAGTAAGAAACAATTTTATTGCACAGATTTAGAACAATTCAGAGTATTTATGAACATTGTAGAGTACTGTTTTTTTAACTTTTTAGTTTGTTTTCTAAAAGAAGGTACTAGCTCTGAGTGCCAGACTACTTTTGTAGGCAGAGAGGAAACATTATTACCTCGTTTCTCACGTACAACATTTTTTTTTATTCTGCTTTGGCTACTTTTACAAGTTGGGTCTAGTAAGTATGCTTGTAAAATATTCTGTCTTCCCCCTCCAGCCCTTTCCTTCTTCTTCCCCTCAGATTTTGTTGCTGGTCATGACACCATATGGTCTGGGATACCCATTTGGTCAGTTTGGGTCAGCTGTCCCAGCTATGTCCCCTTCCAACTTCTTGTGCTCCTCCAGCCTTCTCGCTGGTGGAGTGGGGTGACGTGAAGAGCAGAGAAGGCCTTGACTCTGTGTAAGCACTGCTCAGCAATCTTGAAAACATCTGTTTTCAACACTCTTTCCTGCAAAAACTCAAAGCACAACTCCATACAAGCTGCTATGAAAAAGTTTAACTATGGCTGACAAAACTGGTACAATCTTCATTCCTTATTCCATACTGATTATGTCATGCTCTGGTCCCACACTAATAAATGCCCATTAGGTACGACCCCTTTCTTGTCCTTTGATATATTTACAGAGATACCATTCCTTTAGTCTGCAGACCAGAGCTACAAAATATCCTGGGAGTTCATTCAGCCCATGCCTCTGGACTCCATATGTTATGGTGGTCACTCAGGACAGAAGAGGTGGTGTATTGTGTGGAGCTACTGGGTGCCAAAACCAGCTCAGCTCAGGTCACCACTGCACTTACGTTGTCTGTGTATGTACAGCACTTTCTCTAGGATAAGAAAAAAAATTGCATTCATCATTTACTTCCTTTAAGTATTTCTTAAACTAAAAGGAAGACAGACTCCACACTGTTTTTTCTAGGATTGCTTCTATCAGACAGCTACTTGTTTACAGATAGGCCTTCAAACCTGTGAATTGAATGGTATAAATTCTTTATTTAGTTTTCTCATTATATTCTTTAAAACTTTGTGAAACTATTTGGCCTCTTTTATCTCTTTTTATTTCCTTCAATACTCTAGAATTCAACAAATTTTTTAAACTGCAAGTGCTTATGGTTCTCAGTTTTTAAAAAAAGTACTTTCTTTTTCTGTATTTAATGACTTTAAGAATGCAAAGTAATTTGTTTCTTCACAAAAATGCATGTTACAGGAAATATAGCCAAGGCTTAAAAGCAGTTCTGTTCATATAGCTTCTAGCAAAAATAACTGATTTAAGGAAAGTGTAATCATCTAAAGACATTAAAAAAATCTTGATCATAGTCAGGAATAAATATTTTAATTATTTTTATTCCTAAAATACATAGACTGTAGGTTGTTACAAGTATCCACTCATGGGCACTTGAAACAGAAAGACATACAGAATTTAATCAAGCTTCCTGACTTTTGAGAAACACTTTAATCCTTTTTTTCTTTCCATATAATCAGTGTTCATCCTCAGAATTAAATCCATTATACTCTTCCATTGCTAATCTTGGCAGCAGTATTTAACTCCTGATATTCATTAATTCTTCAATCAATATGTTTTATTCACACAGACATTTAATTACTGGATATCTGATAGCTTGGATGTGTTTGTGCTTGTCTGTCTGTGAGTACATGCCAGTGTGCATAAAGTGAACATATTAAGATTATGTAATATAAAAATAACAATGGGAGTAATTTTAAAAAATATCAGCCAGAAGGTCAAGCTCTAGAAATAATTTCCAGAGCAGATTAAAGTATAGTAGGATTTGACTACCTCTGGGAAACACTAAAACCTTCCTGCTTTGAAAAAGTGGTTTCACTCTAATCAGAGCAACAGTCACAGCCTACGGACTACTGATTCCCCCCAAATGTTCAAAACTGCAGATCAATCTATTTATAGGCTTTAAAAAAAAAAAAGACAAAATCCAAACCCATAGCATAACCATGACTGTAGCACACATACATTTTCTGGAAACAGAGTACACCCTCATCTTGAAAACCCACTCAGGACCTGGAAATCACCAGTATTTATTACATAGGAGAAGCAAGTATTGAGTAGCAAAAAAGAAAAATAAACAAAAACAAGCAGATAGCCTTGCTTTTGGAGCTGGATTACTCATGTGTAAATTAAGCACATACATAAATGAGAGTTTTCAGGTCTAGGGCCCTAGGCTACCATTTGTGATGTCTGATTTGCAAGAAAATGATTTTCTTCATTGTGCCAATTACTTTTTGCTCAACTTACAATAGCTTCCAAATAGATCATTAGCCAAATAGCAATTACCTTGGGCAAAGAACACCTCTTAACAATGCCCAAATTATTTGGTTCATGGAAGCAGTGCTACTTGTGAAATTAAATTGCAGCTAAAAAAGACAGTTTTAACAAGAGGCTTACAATTTTAAATAATTTCAAATGCAATTTTTTTCAAGAGTAATATTTAGTTCCAGGCATATTATAATTTCAGTATTAGCAAAATGAGATTTACATTAGTACTGAATCATTTGTTTTGGAAAAATCTGCTATCCTGTAAACTGAATGTACCAGCTGCTGGCTACCTGCAGTTTTGTTTAAATAAGACCATTAATTATAAAACAAGGCAAGTGCTAAAAATTCATAATCTTAATCTAAAAAAGGAATAATCAATAGAACTCTTGACTATACACCTGCCATATTCATCTAAATTTATGAATGTTTTACCATTCAAATGTGAGCATTTATTACATACAATAATGCTACAAGTCCAAATTACCACAAATGCTACTAAAGAATGAGTAGCAAAATTAAAAGTGTAAGATTATAAATTAATATATGACTTGCAGAGGAATAGAAATTTTTCTGTAGTCCTTATTAACACCAGGACAAGTTCTTTTTGCCTTAAAACTACAGATACTTTTCTGCTGAATACAGAAAAGACTAAAATTAAACAAAACTTTTCATAAACAGAGCCAGGAGTAAAATATGACATCACTTTGATTCCTTTATTTTATTTTGCAAGCATACCAAAGAATGTGAATTTGTTTCTAAGGAGCCACTGTCAGTAGACCTTCCAAACCATTGACCTTAGGGCCTATAGGAGAAGTGAAAAAGCAATTCCCTTTGCTTTAGGAAAATGGATGCTCAACAAACTCATAAACTGGTCATCTGTTAATACAAAATTAAGAAGGAAAATCACACTTCTAACTTTACCTCAGTCACTTGGGTTCTTTGGGAGACATTCCAGAAAATAAATTCCTAAACTTCATTTTTCCTAGGCTATTCTGGAAGCCAAGAATATGTTCCTTCTAAAATTATTATCAGCCTGAGTCTCTGAGTAGTTCCTGACCCTTCTGCCCTGGCAGATTATGGGATGAGATTATGAAGTGGCACCCTCAAGCAGGGGGAAAAAGAATATGCATTCTCCTGAGGACTTGTCTGCCTGCAATACTTGAAGTACAAGGCAACAGCAGAAGCCTCTGCCAACCCATCCCTTCAGGCCTGTGGAGGGAGTGCTTGTCTCGAAGAGAGGGAAGGAGGGAGGTTGTGAATCATGGGAAGACAGACTTCACTATCTGACTGTGGTACATTGAGACTCAGATTTCACTTATTCATATCTGGAGGAAAAGGCATTTAGGATTTACTGTAATGATGTTTTGAATACATGTCTTCAATATCGTGCAATTATCACACATAATATTTAAAATTTTAGTAGAATCTGGGTCAAAAAAGGGTGTCAGAATAGGGTTTCTTGATTCTTTTTCTTTTTGCTGTTCTATTGATTTCCAAAAGATCAAACATTCAAACTTGCTGATTAAAATACCAGTCAATGTTTATTTTATGTCTTATCTTGCTTTATGAGTTCACGTAGAGGAAAACAGCTCATGTTTGCTTTTGGTTATTATGATGGTTCTGATGTCAGCAGACCTCTGCAAAAAAAAAAAAAATCTTTACTATTTTTTTTACTTGAACAAACAAATAAGCATCAAAAATTGAATCAAAATGCAGACCTGTTTTGAGGCCATTTTTATTTCAAGTCATTACATTTGGCAAGTTGCAACTGACTGAAAACATGTCATGACTCTAAATATATATAAGCACTATTGAATGATAGATTTATTAAAGAAAGTCTAGCATGATAATTTTTAAATGAACACCTTTTGTCCCAACAGATTTTTTTTTAAGAACTGGAACTAATAGAATCTTTTGGCATAAAGCTTATGATATTCTTAATAAAGTAATTGAAAAGATTAGTGGGGTGAATAAATTAATGATGTGAATTCTCTTATCAATAGTAAAATTTGAACAGCAAAATTTAGGTGTTGCACTGCAAATACATCTTTGTGCTCAGTGTAGTCCAATTCAGTTAGTATAGTACTCAAGGGGAATATCACTACTGAATTAACTTGTCTTTTCATAAAAAATTGGCTATATATGAAAAATCACCTTTTAAGCAGTGCTGTTTGATTCCTCCTCAGGTCTTTTCACAAGTGCTTTTCACTACTCTCTGCCTACCTATATGGTACTTATAATACTATAATTAACATATGGTAACCTAAAAAAAAAAAAGTAGAATCTATAAGACAGTTATATTCCCTTTGTTTAATTTTCTTTGGTGTAATCGGTTGAAATGAAGTATCAAAGGAATACAGGATGTTTTTCACCTAGTAAAGAAGCCATACAAGAAAAAAATGTGGAGGCAAAAGTACTAAGTTGATATTTTGATAAAAATAACACTTGTTGCATTGAAGATCTGTCTTCTGAGTAATTTTATTATTATTTTGAACAGTATCACAGAGCAGTATTTTCATTAAAAATGGTGTTCTGGACAACATTGGGTTTTTTGAACTTGCTTGAGAGTTGGTGTCAGAAATCTTCTGACCCCAGCTGCACTAACCATCTGCCAATATTATGTTCAGTGATAGCTTGCTGCAGCACAAACATCCACTTCTGTACTGCTCACAGAAAACCAGCAAGAGTGGGGACTTGCTGTGTTATCTAGAGCAGATGACTGGTGGCACCATGCCTAGGGGTAGTGATTTCTTCCTGTTTCCCCTTCCACCCGTCATATTTTTTATCTTATCTATCCTTACCTCTTCCTTTAAAATATATTCTACATATTTTCACATTTTTTTAAAATCTTATGCTTCAGGTGGTAGACCACAAAGTTCTAAATCTTCCTTTTTGATCCATCCAAGTCTGATGGAGCACTATTCTCTTGCTGTCTCCTTATGTTCTATGAGACCTTTTGTGACAAATTCACCTTATAATAAGTAGTAGGAAAGGATTTGAAGCATGATTCTAAGGGCAAAAATGGTACAGTAAGATTTTGTTTCTGCTTGGTGCCATGAAAATAATTTGGGGAGTTTCTTCATGTTCAGAAGACTGTTACCTCTCTCATACATAGATAAATATCTGCCACAAACTAGCTCATGCTGTGAGCCTGCCTGTATTATCTGCCTGGATCCTTCTAGCCTGGATATTTGCTTTTTCTGACTCCTCTCCCTGAATTACAAATTTATAAAGCTGTCTTTATGTTTGTCTCATTTCATAAAGCTCATGGTTTTGGCCGTTATCTGACCTCTTGTCACGTGCTTAAAGGTTGTCAGGAGAAATGCGAGGGATTACACACTGGTAGAGACCCAGTTTCTGGCCCTTTGGTGAAGAATACACTGACACTGTCCGTGCCATAATTATGCTTCCCCTGATGGGGGAGAATTTTAGAGTCTTTGCCAGGAGTCTGAGAGACGAATGGGACCTTCAGCCTTCTCTGCTTTCAGATAGTTGTTTATTGAGTCTTATCAGAGAAATAGGGCCACTTAACGTGATCCAGAAATAGCACAGAGCAGAGAATGCAGGAGAACAACAAATTATCAAGACTTACACAGTGTTTTAAAGGTAAATCACCCAATGAAAACTTAAAATGAAAGATATTTTTGCTCTTCCACCAATGTATAAGAAATCATTTTGTCATGTTGTCTTGGGATGACCTTATGATGTATATCCCATATCGCTGCCTATGCCCAGAAACTAATTCCTATGCCTTTCTATGCCTCTAAACTGAGCCTGAGAGGGGGAAGGAAAAAACTGAGCAAAACTTTCTCAAAGCAGTTTGCAGCTTGTTCAAGGTCACACACAGATAGCAATTGGTTTTCCCAGCTGCAGCAGGGGAGGGAAGAAGCACCCGGCTTGCTGTTCCCAGGACAGTTTTTTTTGGCCAGTGGTTCAGCTGCTTTGCTCTCCGGAGAGAGACTGAGAGTTGAATTTTTCCTTCTCTGGAATTTCGGATTTTCTCCCTTTTCTACTGGACTGCTTGATTGCTTTAACATCAGAGCACATCGGGAGGACTTTCCACCAGGCACAGAGGGCCTGGCCCTGGGCCAAGCCCCAGCTCCAAGGAGACCAAAGGGAGGACTCTAACGCTTTCCCAGGCTTTTCCTCCACAGCGAAAGATTTTATTATTTAGCATTATTTTCCTTTCCTGTGTGTTTGTTAAATAAATAGTTTTATCTCCTTCAAAAAAAAAAAAAAAAAAAAAACCAAACCAAACCAAACAACTAAATTTGGCCAAACTGGAACACACGTAGACAGGAACCACAGAATTCTTTATCCAATCATCCCAAACTACTTCTACTGCAGAACATGGAGTAGTAGAAGAAGAAGAAGAAGGTCTGGAGAACAACAACAATCCTCCATTTTGAAGTTTTTTGCTTTTATCTATTTACTATATTAACAAACCCAAATCTTCTAAATTTTTCACCCTGTGACAATCTTACATAATATTCTATCACCTAGTTCACACCAGTGTAGATTCTAATTGTTCCCAGAGGGTAGGCAATTTTCTCCAAGGAGGAAGGTCAAAACCAGTGTTTTCCAGGGGGGTAGAACCCTTCAAAACAGGCAGAGAAATATTCTCTGAACTCTGGGTTCCTACAGTATGCCTTCTTCCAGCATGTCACCCCTGACTGCAGAAAGCTTCCGTGACTGCATTGTTTCTTCTTAGCTGTTTTTTTTCGCAATTGATCAGTATAAACACAACCTGCTTAGAAACTACAACCTAGAATGGAAAGGGGGCAGTGAATTAATGCTATAAGGAAGATGATAAGGTAAGAAAAGATACTCGGCAGGCAGGCAGTGAATATCAAACTTAGCATATGAACTGTGATCAGATTCAGGAACGTAACAGGCAACTCTATTAGACTCTTTATGTCTGGGTCTGGTACACAGGCACAAAGTACACCTAATAGACAGACATTTAGGTCTTTTGCCAGAAAAACTTCTGCCTGCCTTCTCTCTTGAGCAGCTATATAATATGACCTATTCGTGCTGTATTTGCCACTTGAGACTATGATAATCAAAAAAGATAAAAGTCTGTATAGGCTGAGCCGGGGGACCGTATGGGTGTGGGAAGCAAATGGCTGACTTACCATGCTAGGTGCCATCTGAACACAGTTAATTATTTCCTGAATATTTTTCAGATATTTTTGTAGTTAATTTCTATCTCTTGAAAAAAATATTTTGATTCCCAGATGTTTGGGTTACTGTAGATAAGAAATACATGCTGAAATATGTGTGCAGGGTTCTAACACAAGTGCTCATTTAATATGTGTCAACAAACAAAACTGTTGATTTCCTCTTGTTTAGTTTTGCCTCTGATTCACGAGTTCTTTTACTCAGAGTTTGGATTAAAAGGCAGAAGACGCCAGGTTGTTCTTCAGACTTAGATGTTTATTATTTTCTTATCTATAGCACAGCTGCACAGGATGTGCCTCTTAGTTAACAAGGTGGAAAAATGGCTCCGAGTTCTAACTTCCAAGGTCTTTTAAGGTCCAAAATCACCCCATTATGGAATGCCAAGTAATTTATTTTTACTTATAATCCAATAACTAACTATCCATGATCCACACTGTGGGTTTTTTGACCCAATACCAGAACAGCCAGATTTGTGAAGAAGGAGAAAAGAAGAAAAATCCACAGCCAATAGCTTCCATATTGCTACGTATATCCCAGAAACCTAAATTATGTACATCTCTCTACATATTCCACCCAGTGATACAATTTTAATTACACAGAAACAACCTCAGTGTTATCACACAATTTGGGAAGCCTTTCCCAAGGCCTCAGGTCAAATGCAGTGTGCTTTTGAAGATCATTGCCTGTCAGCACTGAAAGATTGAAATTCTCAGAACTCAGGGTTCAAACACAAAACTTTCAGAACAATAATTAGTTCAGTCAATACAACTATTTCTGGCTTTTAAATCCACATTTGCAATTCACTTACATTCCTAAAGAGGTTGGATGTTAATTAACTATTGTTAGACCTCAGACTGGTAAATTCTGCATAATCTGAAGTGTTTACTACATATAAACACAGGTTGTGTGTCAATTACTGTTGTAAGAATTTAATAGCCAGTAGCAAAGTAATATGAAGAGTATGTTGAAATTAGAAATTGTAAGAAGAAACATTCTATCACAAAAATTTGATTTCATGTGGATTACACTCTGTCTTTTCTTCAGGTTTCAGAGTTAGTATGCTGCTTTAAAAGCTAGGTAAGAATTATATGATGCACAACTATCTTGATTTCAGAAGAAGCAAGAGAAGAAAATACAAAAATTAGCAGTCATGGAGTTGAGACATTGATGGCTGCACAAAAAAGACACCCTTCCCTCCTCCCAAAAAAATATCATATCAGTAGATAGTTAATACATGATTTCACAAGCTATGTTGGTATTTATACTGGTTTATCTACATTAGAAATTATTTACAAAAAGAGGAGATAAATATATCTAAATGTACCTTAAATATATTTGTAACGTTTGTAATGTTTGTGCTTCCTTTGTTAGTTTGATGAGCACACTGTAGTCTTTGTTATTTTTTTTTAAGGCAACCAAGTAACTTTATAACTAACAAAATAAATAATACAGAAATTAAAAAGTTCATTTAATTTACAATGAAGATATGAAATCCATTAGCAGTTAAGATAACTGTGTATATTGCTTGGACAAGGCTAGCAACTCTAAGACAAACAACTTCAAAATAATATGCCAGGAATTTGTTCTGAACATTATAAACTTTTATATCTATGAGGCTATGTTCAGGATATTGAGGTACGAGTGTTTGTCACTTTGTCTGTTTGTTTGTGTTCTTTTCTTCCTAGAAGGTTTGGCTATGAGGCAAAAAGAAAGAAAATTGCATAATGAATAGATGTGCTTAGTCCACTGGGAGGAAAAATCATCTCTGTTATGTTTAATAAGATATGCATCATACAAGTATATTGGGTTACATAGACATTTTTCTAAAAGAATGTTTGAATTCTTACTACTTTTTAAAATAAATTTTCAGTTTCAACTATATACTGTTAATGTTGTATGAGAAGCAAATTTATTTTTTCTTATGGTGACACTACCTTCATTATTTTATTCTCCCCCCTTCTTTTTATTGGTGTCTGAAATTAGGGCTGTTAATTAGAATTTGGTAAGAAAAAAAATTTTTAAAGACAATTCCCTAAGGAAGAAAACTAACTTCCGAAAAAGATATACACAAACATGCTATAGCTTAAGGCTTGTTAAGATTTCAACCAACCCTGATGTACCTCATTAAGATGATGTGTGCCTACTTTTCCTGCTCTGACATTGTATATTAAGAAACAATAATTAAAAAGAAAAAGTTGTTGGGGTTTTAGGAGTCATCCTGTTTTCTTTTTCTCTTAAAGAATTTTCCCCATACATGTTGCCAGGGCAACAAAATACTGGGTGCTTAAGAAAAACAAAAGACCTGGCCACAGAAGCAGGGGTCCAACTGGCTACTCTCTTTCACCTGGGGTTTGGTACACCCCGGGCTGGCTGGTGTTCTCGGCGTTCCAACAGAGAGAGGCTGCCATTGTGGTGGAAGGAATTCATCAGCGCTGCAGGCTTCTGCTTTTTTTGGCTGCCTTCCTTCTACCATGAAAGGAGCCTTCTCACTGGAGCGGCTGTTGCACCGGGACCCTGACACCCCACCTTACTAAAAGAGGGACTTTTCCACCATCTGCTGGGGTGCCTCAGGGAGAAACCCCAGGATTCCCAAGCCTGCCTTTCTCTGCCCCGCTGGGAGTCGGGCTGCAGCCGCCCTGCCCCTGCTGTTGCTTTAACTCTTTGCTACTCTGTAGCCCCGCACACCCGGCCTGCTGAGACCTCCGGGGGTTCCCGCTGCAGCTCCAAAGTTTGATACACCTCATCTGCCACTCGGGATTTGTGCTCATCCCTGCTGTTCCAGCCTGCTGCTCTCGAGGTTCCGGCCAGACACTGGGATCGGCTGCCCAGGGGGTCTGTGAAACTTTTCTTCTATCCCTCCCTGTCTCGGCCAAGCCGCCATTACAGCGTGCTCCCCAAGCTCGCTCCGTAGAGCCCCCTGCAGCCACGGGGAAACCATCGCACCTGCCCTGCTCACCGGGAGCCGCCAGCGCCCCTGCTGGCTGCGAGCGGAACTGCACCCGAGGGGAAAGGGCCTGACAGCCGAGAAGGCTGGCACTGGGTTTGTGGTTCTGTTTGCTGTTATTGCCATAGTTATTGTTGTTCTGTTTGCCTTGTTATACATGCACATATATATATATATATATTAGTAAAGACCTGTTATTCCTATTCCTCATATCTTTGCCTGAAAGCCCCTTAATTTCAAAATTATAATAATTCAGAGGGAAGGGGGTTGCATTTTTCAAGGGAGGCTCCTGCCTTCCTTGGCAGACACCTGTCTTTCAAACCAAGACAAAAGTCTAAAAGTGCATGATAAGCATATGTCATTAGTAAAAGGAATAAAAAGTAAAAAAGGCAGCAGTTATAAATATATTTGAATCAGCAATGGAACGTGTAACAACCATGCTGCAATGTAAATGGTCTAAGCACAAGCACCTGCTTATTTTTCAGTGAGGAAATTATAGCTGTGAAAAATAAAGCACAGCATTACTTTTCAAGTTCATCTTTTTAATTAAACAAAATCAACGTAAAAGCCTTGCACATAATGACTATGAACTGAAGCAAGATTAAATTCTTTCAATTCCTTCAAAGATTTCCACAGGTATTGGATAAATTCTGTGACTTTTTTGGGAGTTGTTTGTTTGTTTGTTTGCTTGTTGTTGAGCCTTATGCTAATTTGTGACAAAATTTAAATCCTTGTTCAGTGCTAACATCTTTTTCCAGTAGCATATTTTCTTCCTAGAGAGAAAATTCCTTGCTCTTTGTTTATGGAACTTAATTTAAGCATCCATACAGGTAACAAAGTCAATATCATACAGTACAGTATGTGTAAATGTCTAGGGAAAGCTGAAGACAAGAGAAGTCTTACTTATATGTTAGATAGTTTCTTTTAAAAAACTTGAACACAAAATAATATGTTTTAAAGTATTTATCTTTAGAATTTACAATTTGAAATTAATCTTGGAATTAAAATAAAATATTCCCAGTACTCTGGATACTTAATAGATATAGCATAAGAGTATATGTAATTTCCCGTTCCTTAAAAAAAAGAGGATTTCCCTCTGATATTTTTGTGCAACAGTTTTCATGTTAAATAAACTGAAAAACATCTCAAAGGGCCAAAATGAATATATTTTTCTTGTTAATATTGAAGAAAATAAGTTGCCATAGATTGGCATTTTGTATTCCTGAGGAGTTTTGAAAGAATTCTGCCTGGTATTGGAATCTGGTCTACTAAAGAATGGTACAGTGAGGAAGTTCGTTCAACTTCTATAATTTTTGATTAACAGTCTTGAGTTTTTTCTGACTACTAAAATTTTGGGAAATTTGCAAAAGTAGATATGTTAAAGATTGTGAACACAGCATACACACTGATTAATATTAGCATCAGGGTTTAGTATGAATACAAAGGTTGTATTTTATTGTTCCTGTGAGAAAACATGCTTGTGATTTCTCATATCAAAATTGAGTGTGGAACATTACAGGACTACTATAACTTTTTATTATAATCAGTCTAATGGAAATACCCGTAGACCAGGAAACTTGATTCACGGCAAAAACATTCAAATCAGTGTGCACTTTATTCTAAGATGTGATTATTATATAAAGAGTAATATGACAACTGTCCTTGGAAATTTGGACATAATGACTTCAGCTCTGTTGAACAAATCCAATGATTTGTTAGGCTTTAATGATTAATTTTTGGGGGCAACTTGAAATATTTTATGTTCTTCTTTAATAAGCATACTCTGACAGACCCTAATAAGACAGAAGGCAAACAGAAGCTTCAAGTAATCTGTGAGCTTTATTTTGTGCACAGAGACATAGGCATAAAATACTGAAAAAATACATAAATTATTAAATAATTACATAGGAACTTGTGAAAGTTTTGTATTAGAATACTTGTCTCAACAACTTCAGGAATGTTATATTCAATTATCTTGACCAACTCAATGGGGTATAGAAAACTGTCCATCTTAACAGCCATTTGTCTTTTATTGTCTATAAAGGGAACTTCAATCTGTAATGCACTGTAGAGACTGGAATAGAGTCCTGAATCTGTTTGTTTTAATCTGTATCCCCAGATGAAGCCAAAACCACTGCCAGTAAGTCTTTCAGGACAGGCTCTAGACAGATATATACAGAATGTCCCAGCTTTGTAATTCACTTCCAACAACTGATAAAAATCATTTAAAAAGTGTCTATTGCCTTTTTGCTAAAAAATCAATGTTGCTACGGGAAGAAATTCAACTGTTAATGTAACAGTTTATGTAATTGGACCAAAAAATTGTATCTATAATTATTTTTATGACCTTCTTCCCCAAATATAGAAACTGTGTAACTATCTGAGGATGATATATTATATGGAAATTTAAAGATACCCAGTTTTCTTTTCCTTTCACAGCTTTCAGACTATTGTTACCCTTAGGTTTCCGTGCATAAAAACAGTGTAATAACTTTTGTACTATGTTACTGTTATTTTTCTTTCATAGTTCTGATTTGATTGCTGTCTTAGGGCATTGGTCGATCAAGCACTCTGTGCTATGTTTCTGATTTTTTTATATATATATATATTTTTTTCTACTTCTGAGGCATTTAAGGAGGTTTTCTTAGCCTTTCAGGTTCATTGAGCTTGTGAAAGTTGCAGCAATGTCAGCTTCCAATCTTATGCCTTGGGAAGCAGAGGGAATTGGAGAGGTCAGGGGCTGCTGGGCAGCAGTCAGCTATTACAGTATAAAAAGTAATAATAGTCATGGCTCAGTAAAGAAGGTAGCAAGAGAACACAGAATTGAACTTAGAGCAGAGCAAAGAAATGCTGACCTTGTAAAAGTAAACAATATATATAAAATACTGAATCTTTCTCAAACTAGTGTAGAGATTAGGTCAGACCTCAACTTATTTACAACAAACCAATCAAATTAACTACATGAGATTATTTCTTTCCTGTACCATTTCAGGATATTAGACCATAGACAGATTTTTGTTTGACTCTCTTTCACTATGTTACCCGTACAATGTTATTTAAAAAGCTAAATCATGTGCAGTCTAACAACTGGCCCATTAGTTGGGAGATTGCATTTACTTGGTAATTGTTAACGATTAATGTAATTTTAAAAGTCAGGGGAAAAGTATCAGCAAATATTTTGGGATGAAATTAAACATGTAATCACAGGGAGAAGGCCTGAAAATTAGGAAAAAATATTTAAAAAATATTTTAATTTTTTAAAACGTAGTGGTTTTTATCAAAGATGAACTAGAATTGTCTACTCTGTTATCAATTGTTAGAAATGGTCACAGCATCAAAACGAGGACAGATCACTTACTAGAAATGCCTACTAGAACACTGTGCAGAGTAGTAGCTTCACCATGTAGCAATCTGACACAGCTCTCAGTTTGACACCAGTATTGTTTTTTTTACTAGCAAAAATAATTACACCCTTATAAGGAACTATGTCAGTCAGGAACTTAAAATGATACATATTTTCTAATTCTGTTACTTTTAATATTATTGTGGAAAAAAAAGCAACCCTAACATTTTCAATTCTACTTATAGAAATTATTGCCTGTGATAGATATTAGGTAAATGGAGTACAGTGTACCATAGTCCACTGTGTGAAGATATGGAAACCCTTGACCTAATGGATACAACCTGATGAAGAGATCAGAATTCCAGTTTCTATTCTGTGGCATTACTTGCTCCCAGAATTCTAGAGCAGTATACAAATTTTGACTGAAAGTTAAAAAAAAAAAAACTGAAACAAATTGAAATATTCAATGGGATTAATAATGTAAGAATCCCATCTCTACATAAGTTATTTAATTCAGTATAAGCATGTGATAATAGTTATAAGAAATTAATTAATTAATCAATTGCAATGCCTCCTATACAGAATTCTATTGCTGACTTGGCATCTTAACAGTGTAGTTTTGATTCGCTGTGTGATTTGTGCAAATTCTGCCAGGGCAGCTTTTAGTGTTCAGTGCCTTCTGCTGCATAGCATTGGCATTCCAGACATGCTGTTCATGTATGTTTCACAAGTACAAAAGAGGGCATTTTGAGCTGTAAATTGCAATCTAAAGAGTGACCTACTGAGTAAATCACTGTTCTATTATTAGCATCTCTTTTCCTAAGTTTGGGGGCAGTGTTGCCACAGCCACTCTGCTGAGTGCTTGTGTGACATTGCTTCCATTGTGATGATGCTGCACATGGTGTCGAGATGTGACTTACTTTGATATGAATCTGGCAGTAAAGATGATCTTGCTATCTCCTGATTTCCCTTTATCTCTGTCTATTGCTTGCTGCAATCTTCTCTTTGATAAAGTCTTTTTCTATTTGTCAAGGAGTAACAGCTGGCTGTGACAGGCTAGACAGGGAGGAAGACATATATGTTACAATTACTACTGGAAGGCCAGGTGAGAAAACTTCATTTTAGGGAAATGAGAATGGCAGGTGTATCAAAATGGTACAGACTCTGTCTGTAAGAGTGGTAATTTTGGAACTAGTGATTTACTTGTTTGTTTGGACAGATTCTTTTAAGCTGGCAAATTGTAATAAGGGATTTTGTCATCCTTGAAGAAAAGACATTTTAATTTACTCATGCCAGATCTTCCACACAGGTACATTCAAGACATATGTTCTGAGAGATTCATAAAAATTTTTTTTTTTAAATGATAAGAGATGGTCTTTTCTTCTCGAGTAATTTAAATATTTATTATATTGTAATATGAACTTATTATTTTAGGTTATCAAAGATTAAACTGGTGTTTAACAAATGTACCTACTAACACACATACTGGTAATTCTTTTCCATATGGATACCTATTTTAATTGGCTTCCCATTTCTTATTTATATTCACTCATATCTTTAATTGTCTCTGCCTTTGCGTTAGTTAACCTGCAAAGAAACTATATTAAACAGAAAAACCTCCAACATCAGATGAACTGCACTGTACACAGCATACTGCCATCTTAAGCAGCTGAATGTTTCTTTTTATTGCAATTTATGTCAATGATAAGTGTGAGTGAACACTTGATTAACAGCATAACAGTCATCATAAAGAACCTTTGGCTCAAAGTGAAGCTAGCAGAAAAAAAAATCTTTGCCCTTACAAGGATGGATTTTGAGGCCGGAGGTGTTGTTTTCATTGAGGCTTTTTTGTTGTTGTTGTTGCTATGGTATTATGGTTAAAAATAAGATTAAAGATTACAAATTGTTATCTTAAAATCTGTGGAATTTATGAACAATTATCCCTTTTCAAAAATACTCTTATTTACAATATCATGTCTACATAAGATTTTTTCTGATCAAAATATTGCTTTTTTTTCCATTTACTTCTCCTCAACTACTTTCTGCATTCTGCTTGACATGCTAATATAAAAACTTTTCCCCAGAAGGAATGTGTCTTCTCACTCTGTTGTAACACCCACAGTACCTTGCTTTCAACATTTCACTTTAATATACTTTTTCAGTTCCTCTGAAGCTTCCTGGTTTCATATTTAAAGCTGGAAAAATAATAATTTCTTCTCTATAACAGTCTATAGTTTTTGTGTGGTGGTTTGGTTGGTTTTGTTGTTTTGGGGTTTTTTTCAGTGAATAGGTGAATGGGTCTTCCTTGCAGCTATATCATTGCCAAACATTATTTGCTGTTATATTTATCTTATTTCTAATTCAGTGATCAATGAAAAACAGTCTATTTCAAAATATTTATAGTTTATTTAAGTTTTCCTACCTGATGCTGGCCAAATGTGTACTGTAGTACTGCAATTAAAAACCAAGTCTTTCTATCACTCTGGAGGAAAACAAGCTTCAGTACAATTCTGATAAATGTGCAGATGCGTTTTCTTAACTATAAAGTGTCTAGCTCTCTTTGAAGGGATGAGACACGCAGAGAATTATTTTTTCTCTGGAGTCCTCATTCTGCCTTTTGTCTGAATTATTTTGAGTTTATCCTGCTCATCTGAGAAGTTCAGATACTTAATCAAATTTTGGATGCTTGGTCACACCTTATCTGAACCCCTTGATTTGGAAATCTGACATAAATTTTGTGCCACTTGAGATTCTCACTACGCTTTTGATTTTGGGCACGTCAAGTATGCTTTGCAACATTGTAGAAAGGGTATCAAACACATAGTACAAAAAACCTTAACATCACTCTTGCAAAGCACAAAGTCATTCCTATCTCCTTTAGCCTTTAGGGAAAACAACAAGGATTTGAAATCAGAGGAGTCAGAGTAATGATGTCATGAAGATGTTTACTGTATGAACACGGTGTAGGAACTTCCACACAGCCTTCATTTCCACTGATGTTTTGTTACATTTTATTGTTGTTTCAGACTCATCTACTCATTTTCTATATTATGTATCGCTCTGATGACTTCCGGTGTTTCCTTCCACGCATACAGATTGGAGTGTGAGAGAGGTTGAGGTAAACCTAGATACCTCCCTAAAGAGATTTAGGCTTGAGTATGTAATGGTACACTGGAACTAGGTATTGCCTAGACAAGAGCCAGAGGGATGACGGATTTCCAGGTTTGAATTGATTCTCCTTTCCCTAACAGTAGACTAACCAATTCCATGCATTTATTTAGTCATTTCTCAGGCAATACATTGCCTGAGATTGCTGCCTCCCTGTCTCCCATATGGACATCAAGCTTACATTTGACAGAGAAACAATCCCAATATATGAGAATGAATTTGTCTCTTTGCTTCCTTGTTGGATTACCTTTAAATACACTTTATTCATTATTATTTTGTTCAGTGTTCTTCTATGGAGCATCTAACATGATTTGAAGTTCCTTCATTTTACTGCTACAGACAGTACAATTAGGAAAGCACTGGGACATCTCATTACATGAACCACAAAAGAGCATTTAGTCCATTCTTTCCTTGTAGACATGCATTGTTTCTTCTGAAAATAATTCTGAGGAATTAAAAAGGATAGCACAGGGAAGGTGACATCTATAACATTTGATATTTAATTTTCAAATTATTTAAGTCATTAAGGTAATTCCAAAAATTCATTCTGAGTACTCCAAACTTTATTTATGTTTCAAAAATAAATCGACTAGGCCACAGGTGCAAAACCAGACAGGCTTGATAGTAGTGCTCTTCTGTGTCATTAAGACAATGCATAGTCATGTTTTTTAAACATCTATTGATAAAAAACTGTGAGAAAAAGCACCGCAGAAATGGATAAAAATTGATAACTATTTTATTAAGCAATCAAACATGAAAAAGGACAATAAATGAACAACAATTTGATCACATTTTTATTTAAAACTCATTCTATTCTATCTCGTCTTTCTAATACAGAAGGGTTAACTTTATATGACAGGATTATTTTATTCCATAAATCAAAACTGACAGGTACATGGTTTATATGATTTTTGGCCTTGAAAATGTTTTTCATATAATCTTGAAAGTGTTTCCTCTTTTTTCTTTATTACTTCTTTCTCTTTCTTCTTTTTGACACTATACTTCTGTATAAGAATATATGAACAACACATATTTTAAACACTTTCATGCCTGTATGACAGTATGAATATTGATTCAGTCTATGCAGTGAAACAAAAACATCATAATTAGTGAGCACAGACTATTTTATAAAACATAATAGTTAAAAGAAGTGTCA